>NW_010332996.1:0-34302 GCF_000700745.2 Antrostomus carolinensis | reverse complement strand
TCCAATCCCCACCATTCTGTGACTCTGTGATTCTGTGACTGCCCTGCTCCTGGGGATCGCAACCCCGTTCCCGGTACTCCAGTCCCCGACCCCGGGCCAACCATTCCCCACACACAGCCTGGTCTCCTCCAACCAGCCCTGCTCCTGGGGATCGACCCCGCTTCCAGCGACAGCTGCGGCCACTCAGCCCCTCCGAGGCCTCAGAACCTTGCCCCACACCTCATGGTCTCCCTGCTCACTCGCTCTCAGCCCCATGTTGCAGAATGAGCCCCAAAATGCCTCCACTCCCAGCAGCATCAGCAACCCGCCTTGGCTCTGCTGCTGTTACCCATCCTGTCCTACCCCTGACTTCTGGTCCCTAAAGACGTACCAGGATGACATAACCAAGATAATAGTGACCATCTACCTAAAGGTTGCACTCCTGCCCACCTTTAATGATTCTTAAAACCAGTGAGTCCTACTGTCATTGAATCTTTCTCAAGGAATCTCACTGTTATCCATTCAGTTAACTCTTCTGACCTCCCCCACATTTACTTTCAACAGACGTCACTCCAGACTTCCAAAGGAAGACTAAGCAAGGAAAATATGGATTACCAGAACATTCCTAAATATAAAAGACAGTATGTGGAATTGTTTCCTAACATTATTTATGGATCTTTGCTGTCTGGGCTAGATGCAGTGAATCAAGTAATACCCTGAATATCTGACACTAGGGACCAGTACAGCTTTGGCTGGCGTATTTAACTTCCGTTGAATTTGAATTCTCTCTCCATAAATGGGAAGAGATAATTAGATCCTATGTGCAGTGTAAGCCAGTGTACTCAGGAATCTTTTTTACATGTGTTTCAGGGGAATTCTGACCACTATACATTACACATGGAAGAAAATATAAAAATGTCTAACTTTCCCAAAGACTGTAGACCTTAAATATATTTTCTGCAGGAAATGAAAGGAGGTGGCAGCTTTCTTCCTTTGTTTTGGTTATATTCAGGCATTTTGTTGGTAAGTCTGTTTTCCCTCTAAGAAAATTCTTTCCTTTGTGTTTAATACATTTGCTTCTCCCACTCAGGCTTCCAGGGGAAAGGAGTGCTGGGACCATTCCCCTTGGCACTGAGCTAAGCTGTGGCATCCAGCATGGGAACTCTGGTGGACGTGGTGCCCCAACACACATCACAGCCTGCTGCAGCCTCTGTGAGTTTCCAGGAGTCCTTTTTGTGTCTGACCTTTGTTTTGAATGCTTGATGGGGAGGTTGGGAGGGGACACTCAGTGACACAAAGGCATTAGTTGCATTAGGCAGCTTTTTGCTGTTACTGCAGCCATGCCCTCACAAGCCTCACAGCCTTTGTTTCTGAATCCACCTCACTTAGTTTGATTTCCCCAACCAAAATTTTATTAGGAAGAGCTGAACTGTGGCCATTGATCTTTCTCTCTTTCTTGAGAGCTGATAAGTGAAACAATCAGAGAATGTTGATAAAGTGCCTTAAAATTCTTGGATGGGAAGCTTGTAGAAAGGCTTCTGTGGTCATACTGGTGGTGCTGCTGTGACATGACAACAGTCTCATCACAATGACAGGAAATGGGGCAGTGACAGGGCTTTGTTATGCACCTAATTCAAAAGGGGCAAGTACAAAGGTTAGCGTTATGTTGAAATTGGCCAGGAGAGGGCAATGCCACCAAACAAACTGCCATCCTGCAGACTTGTTTTGAAGGTCACTCACACCAGGATCCGGTGATCCTTTTTATATCATTGCCCTGTGCCCTTCATTTTGGAATCATCTTCAGGGAGAATTACGAAGCATTAGTTTTAGTGAGTGGCTGTTTTGTTTGCTTCTTGCAAAGATAATGTTCAAAGGCATCGATTACGATGGTACAGAACTGAAAGAAAAATATGATTCCTGCTATAAGAAGCTTGAAATTTAAGAGTGAAACACAAAAATAGGAGAACTACCATTTAATTTTTAAAAGGTATTTTCAGCACACACATACACCCTACAAGCATTTATGTTACCATAATAAACAGAAGAATGGCTCAGCATGCTAGCACTGCCTCTCAGTCTAGCCATCAGAAATGGCCTGGTTTCTATTCTCTGACCTTCATATTGTCAAAGCGAAGCAGTTCTGTTTCAAAGATAAGAAACCCCATGTAGAAGCAAAGCTTTGATGACAAAATCTCTGATGGAAAACATACCATAAGCAGGCGTGTACCTAAACCTGGCACATATAATGAGAGCACTTTGTCTTTGTGTTGGTGTTCTAGTAGGTCAAAGCTCTGTAATATTTTGAAATCTGAAGGAACAGTCTGAAGCGGCCTCCCAGTACCTGAAGGGGCTACAAGAAAGCTGGGGAGGGACTTTTCATAAGGACAACTAATGACAAAACAAGGGGAAATGGGTTTAAACTGAAAGAGGGGAGGTTTAGATGAGATATTAGGAAGAAGTTTTTCACTGTGAGGGTGGTCGGACACTGGAACAGGTTGCCCAAGGAAGTTGTAGATGCCCCCTCCCTGGAAGTGTTGAAGGCCAGGCTGGATGAGGCTTTGAGCAACCTGGTCTAGTGGAAGGTGTCCCTGCTGATGGCAGGGGGGTTGGAACTAGATGATCTTTAAGGTCCCTTCCAATCCAAACCATTCTATGATTCTATGATATCACTGGGCAGTACTTGCAGTGTTGCTCTGTGGACTGGTAGCCCATCCCCTGGCAGAAGGTGTCTTCATCCATTCTGAGAGTTTTTGATCTTTTTTTTCTGGGCATTTCCTCTAAGGTGAAATGAAGTTTTGAGAGATTGCCTGGAGACATTTGATACTTGTTTCTTCAATGAATGCAGTTATTATAGATTTAGAAAAACTGATGTGGGTTGTATTTAACTCGAGTTGGAAAGTTTTCTGTCTTTTTTCTTCTTTTGACTTCATTGCCAGGGCGCCTAGAGCAGGGCTGAGTACAGTGCGAGTGTTACTAGCTGTGCTGTGGCCTGGTTTGCAGCTTCCTGCCTCTACCAGGTTGCTGACAATGCTGCTTTTCCTTCGGACCTGCGGAACGATTGCTGAGAGTTCAAGCTGGCAGCTCTTACAGTCTTTCCTTTTGCTTTTCTAGCTGAGCAAGGCATCTGCTATTTGCTGTTCGTTGACTCTCTCCCAGCCCCCACACCATACGGGACTTGCTGTGTTTGGTGGGTTTGAAAAATCTCTTTTACGCAGCACGTTTTGTGTGACTACGACTGCTGGAAATGGATTTCAGATGTTTCTCCAACTCAGTCCTGGGCCTGCATCTTGTAAGCTGAGGCGTTTCTATGGGAACCGTATTACATCTCTCCCGTTACTCCCCCAGCAGCTCCCTCTCGAGCATGCCCAGTGCAAGCCTTGACTTTGGCTCAACTGTGTGCCGTAACGGGCTGCACATATGGGACTATGAATGCGGTTCCTGATGAGCTCCAACTCTTTGTCTTTGGGAGGAGGAGGAAGAGGTCGTGCCCAGAGCTGGAGGATCTACCCTGTGGCCTCTGAGACCCTCGCCCGTCGGTGGGCTTGTGGAGAATGCTTGCTTGTTTGGCCAGGGGGAATTTACTGGACATTCTTCAGGAGGGCTTCACGGAGGTAAATGCATGTCCCACATCTCACACAGACCTTTTCGGGGCAAGGCAGCATGCTTTTGTGCAGCATCTCTCAGGAATGTTATGTCTCCCGGTGCTTTGAGTGCCTTGAGGAACAGAGAAGAAAAATGAGCAAGATCTCAGGGTGGGAGAGCTGCTTACTCACAGAAGGGCATACTGGGTAGCTCAGCCAGGGGTCTGCAAATCAGCAATAGTTTTTTGAAGAGTTTGTGGCTGTTTTACAGATAATATTTTTAGCTCGGAGTTCTTATTCTCTTTACAGTACTTTACTGTTTTACTGGTAAATAATACAAACTGCAGCAAGGTTATGGAGCACAGTTAATTTTATAGAATTGATTCCTCTCCTGTGTATATGAAGTTTCTATGTCTGAAGGCTGTTGGAAAGCCTGTAAATCTGCTTTGTGGATGCACATTTCTTGGGAGAGGCTGACAAAGAGCATGCTGGCTGGTTTTTTCCCCATCTTGTTCTGTAGGTTGAATCTCTAGGATACTGAAGTTCATCTTGGTCAGGAAAATAGAATTTTAAAAGTGTTCTTTATTTGCTTATTCTGCTGTTAGGGAGACTAGTAAATCATAAAATAAGGAGTGAGAAGTACCAAGAAATTCCAGAGATGGGAATTGTGTAATTGCACGGGGAATGCAGATTCCTGTTGGCTTCCCTCTTTAAGCAACACAAAAGAATTAGTTCTGTTGGACACTCTATGGACTCAGTACAAAATGCCAGGGCAGCCAGGGCAGCTGTGCATCATGCAGACCATCCTGGAGCACTATTTCCTGTCTGTAAGCTGAAAAAGAAGGAAAATTGTGGGGCTTGTGCTGAAACCAAACAGTGGCTCTTATTTGCCTTCTCACCTGGTGGCAGCAATAGTGTCTTGATGTGGTTTATTCTTTCTTAGAGTGCATAGCTTATTTTTGTTTGTGTTTAGTGGTTCCTCATCCTTGCAAATCTCAGGCCCCACCTGACTGTTCTGCCTCCATGCTCCATTCTTTGCAGAAAATGAACATCCTTCCTGGTCCTTCCTGGGCTTAACAGCACCAGTTATCATGGGGAAAACAAAGTGGGTATGAAACCTGAACCTCACAGCTTCACGTCAGCCACAGGTCTCCTTTGATTGCTCTTTGTAACTGTGTACATACTCCATCCCCTCCTCCACAGAGTATCTTGGTCTCATTTTTAGCTAGCTAAGACATTGCTTTAGCTCAAGCTTACACTTCCTGTGCTTGAGGGCATCAGATCCTTCTCTGGCATAAGCTAATAGTAACCTGTATATTAATAATATAATTAATAATGGGAGCAAATAACAGTTTTACATTCAGTGCTAGTGACTTTTACCCACAGACTGCTCAGCTGTGGGAAAAAAAGTCCCTCTCCCACCACAAAAACAGATTCACTCTCATGTCTCCCACTTGGGATCTCTCTGCCACATCATGCACTTCACATTGTAACAAAAGTAGAATTAAAATCAATTTTGCAAGTGCAGAACCCACGGTACAGAGAGTTTAAGTGACTTGCCAAGGACATTCATCACATAGATCACAGACACAGTTGGAAATGAACAAGAAACCCTGTAATTCCACGCCTTCTGTTTTGATCCATGAGCTGTACTTCCTCCCCTATGTCTTTGTACCTTAGATGCTTATTTAAAGTCCCTGAATGTGAAAGTGTGTCCCAAGGTGTCTTGTCTGATTCTAACACAGCACTGTGATGTTAGAAGGCTGTAAGTGAATGGCTACTAAATCAAATGTTTAGGTGTAAAAATAGATTCAAGATAAAAAGTCAGACTTAATTTAACACAAGCAGTGAATTGGGGTATTGCAGAAATTACCTTGCTGATTCAGTGTCTGTTCTTTTGATAGAGCATCTTTTCTGGCCAGTTGGCTCTTTTGGTGACTCTAGTAGGCTGCTCATTGCCTGCCCCCTCACCAGGTGCTTCATGTAGTATTTTCCCTTGAGTAGTGGGTTCTTAGCTGAGTGGCATCTGCAGTAGGTGTTTCCTGGATTTCCCACAAGTATAGTCTCTCGCCCTCATTCTTCAAGGTTTGCCTTATCTGTTGGTGGACTCGAGGTGATTAAATGGCATCCTATCTGTGAGATCTTGCTTTGGGAAATGACCTGGGTTTGATTTTGGTTTGCTTTTCTGGTTGAAGTAATTTTCTGGCAGTATAGACTTGCTACTGTCTTATTCTGGCTGCCATTCTGTCCCCTTTGGTGTCACATGCTTGATCTGTGATAAAAATGTCTCTGCTACTGCGATCTTAGCAGAAGAAACTTGCACTCACCCTCTTCTTGCAATGAGTGCTATTTATAGCTAATAGGATTCACTATGAAGAGAGCTGTTTAGACTCCTGTCTCCCTCATCCAACTCAGCCTATTAGGACCAGCCCATAACTAAATGCTCCCTGTAGTACCAAATCCCTCTGAGCCTGGGTTTTACTAAATACACGAAGCTCTTTAAAGATCATGCTGGTTTTCACATAGAAGGGCCAAGTCTCATTTCACATCAGCTTTGTTTTGGTATCAATCCACTAGTATTTTACGTCTGCTCTACGCTGTTAAAGCTACGGGATGGACAGGAACACTTGTTTAAGGCTTGGCCAGAGTGTGAAAGGCTGGGATCTGAAGAACCACCTGAACCTTGCCAGGTTGCTTGTCTAGTCTTTGAGAGACTGGGCAGTTTCTGCATTTTAATTCTGCTAAGCCTCAAGTACAGACATCAGAAAACACAGCTGGGGCTTCCCACACCTGGATTTACATGGAGATATACTTTAGCAGACAATTGCTTGCTCTAGCAGGAATTCTTACCAGTTTTTCCCAAAGCCCTTGTGCCTGGCCAGCAATAGGATGTATTTGCTGTTATAGAGGATTAGGGGTTGAACAGTTAGGATTCAAAACCTGCCTGAGGTTCACAGTATGTCTAAGCCAGGCTATTACTTGATTGCATAGCAGTGGCTGTCCTTTGGCAGGGTGTATGACAGTGCGTTTGCACAGTAACAGTTAAAGATTTATTGTTAAAAAAGCATTTTACAAGGAACATAGTAAAAATAGTACAGCTGCTTTATAGCTAGAAACTGAGGCACACAGACGTAAAGTGGGCTGCCAAATCAACAGCAAGTCATCGGCTGAGTGAGAGTCTGTCCTAAATGTGCCTTTAGTGCCCTTCATCCTGGACCAGGCAACCTCACTGAGCATCCCTTCCCCTTTTCTTCATATGAAAGGTTCTGCCTGCAAAAAGCACTGCTCAGTCATTCTGTGTGCTCAGTCTATTCATAAAGCTTCTTTTCCCTGTCTGTGCAGGGCTAGTGACAGCATTCTGCTAAATAAGGAACAATGCTTCTTTTCTTTCCTGAAGCGTCAGGGAATGTCTCAGTGCAACTTATTTTGACAGACCTTAGACTTTCTTTGGGCGTAGTGGAACCATTTGATAATTCAGGGTGAATCATGTGCTCCAAAGTACTGGCGGTTTACAGTAAAGGATGTCTTGTGGCTCAGCTTTTTGCCTGTATGTTTGCATAGAAACACTGACTGTGTGAGAAAGGGGCCCCAAAATACCAGATTGGGGAAAACACAGAGGCATTATAACATCTTGCAAAAGTGACAGAAATTATCCCTAAACCTGGCTTCTAATGACAGTGACATTTTGGGGCATAGATGTCTGACTGTTGATTCAAAGGAGTATATCCTAGCAAGATTCATTTTACATTACATTCTATCTGGTAGACTTCTGGAGTAGTTGCTGCCTGCAATGATAATGAATTTGTTTAAGGAACAGATACTATCTTCAGATTTCTGAACATAAAAATGGTACACAGAACTGCCACTGTGGGTGCAGAAGGTATAGTGAGTAATCCCAGGATTTTTACAAACAGGAGATTGGAGTTAAAGGAGGTAGATGTAGAAATCAGATTAACTGCAGGGAGAATGCTGGCGTGTGCTGTTATGAAAAGTGACTGTAAAATTACTGTTTGAAGAAAACTCACTTAGGTACCACTCACAAAAATACCCCTATCAGGCAGATGGGTGGCACAAGTGAGATCACTGTCTGACAGCAAGGATATGGCTTGGCAAAAGATCAATAGAAGGAAAAGGTTTCTTATATTAAAAGGAAAAATGTAATAATCAGGCTTTTGTTCTGCACAAATTAAATAACTCTTTGGTTCTACAGAAATAAAATAGCACGGGTTAAGGGCATTGTTGGGCTGCTCCTCCCAAAGGTTTATGCTGCTTGAGTCTTTGAAATGGACCTTAGAAGTTACAGAAAACATGTGCTGGCTAGAATTTCATCAAGACTTCAGGGTAATCCTTTTTTTCTGAAGCATCAGGGAATGTCTCAGTGCAACTTATTTTGACAGACCTTAGACTTTCTCAGCGAATCAGTGAAAAATCCTTATCCAAACATGTTAAGGTATTGGAAATGTCCATGTTTTCACTCAGATATGGGTGAAGGATTAAGGATCTCATGGTCTTTTGCTTGCTCACACACTGTTTCTGTCTCCTGTTGTGCACCAGATTGGATGGGTGCCTCCTCTTCCAAACTGTCGCATGTTCTGTGCTTGAGACAGGCTGTTTATGGAAGATTTGGAAAATACACATCAGACCAAAAATTATTTTGAATGAAATTACACCTCCTGCTTTAAAGTAAGAGTTTAGTGAAAGAGGAGACCTGTGGGACTGTGCATGGGGTTGTTCTGGCATCACTCTGGTCATAGTTGAGCAGTTTTCACCGTTGGATGCATCAGGAGCTATGTCAATACATTAAACATCCTGAATAACATTTAAGCAGCAATTCTGAGGAGAAAAAAAAAATCTTCTGCTGGCTTTGAGAGCAGAGAGAAACATTTTCTTTGCTTGTGAGTTTGTACTTTCTGATTCTACAAAGGGCTTCTCAAACAAAACAAAAAAAAATCAAACTGGAGGAACACTGGATGGAAAATGACAGTTCCCATCTAATTAAGGTAATAATGGGAAGCTTAGAAGTCATACAAGGCCTTAAACATTATTACATCCTGATGCAATTAGGCTCGCCTTTGAGCTTTTCTGTTGGAGACACTTGGTTCAGTGCTCTGAACAGACAGAACATTAAATGCCTTTCAGACTGGGACCAACCTCATGCTACGAGGGCTATTACTGACCTTGTTAGACCTGCTGCTTGGACAGTGTCTATAGGGTACAAAGGAAAAGCAGAGTAAAGATTATGAGAAACATTATTCTTCCAGGCTGATTCCCTGAAAAATTCAACAATAAGGATAGATTCAAATTCAAGTGAATGCAGAAAAATAATCTCTTCCTAGAAGCAGAGAGTGTTACAGGAGTCTACTGTAACCTGACAGCAAGGCAATCAGGCCCTCTGAAGGCATTGGCCTGATATAGAATGATTTTGTCTAACAATGAAGATTTGGCCAACCTTAAAATGTGAAATACCCTAATCTTAGAGGAGATTAAAATTAACCTTATACAGTGTAATGTAGTTGGCACAATAAAGAGCAGAGTAGCGTATCAAAGCATTGTGATCTACCTATATTTACTGTCAGACAGGCTGGACTGATTGATGATTGAGGGGGGAGAAACATGAGCCCTAAGCAGCAGGTGGTGAATTGGACTGGTTAAATGAGAATAAGCAAGGACACCTACAAGTGGCAGGAGATTTGCAATAGAGCTGCTGCTTTTCTTCCACCTGTGGAAAATAATAGATAATGACATTTAATTGTAATTATCAGTAAAGGATTACAGCTGCTGAGAAAAATGTGCTGACCCTGGAAAGGCATTTTCCTCCTGCCAGTTGAAAGTATAAAGATGGGTTCTCCTGACCTCTCCAGCTGTTTTCCTATAGCCAGTAGGTCTGAGGCACTTCTTCAGAGTACGTGCTGAATAAGAGGTTCAAAGTAAAATCCTGCTTTGAGATGTGTTGGACTTAGTGAAGTGTTAACCTGTAATTTGCCAGCAGAAGTGCCTGCAAGTTGAGAAATGCCTTACAACTGTAGGTCACCCCTAGTACCTTCCTTTAAAAATCTCCTGCTCTGCAAAATCGTTTAAGGAGTCTGGAGTGACTTGGATAGAAACACCCTACAATGATCTGCCTAGGAACTGAAGCAATCTGGGCTGTGACTTAATTCAGGTAATGGAACTACTCTTCCCATTGTAATGTACAGGTAAACCTGGCCTTTTTTTGGAACACAAAGCCGTGCTAACATAAATAGGATTAAGCATAACTCTACTGTAATCCTAATAACATGTGCTCTGCATAGTAAATCTTAAACTAGGCTGATATGTTTTTCTTCTGAAAAATCCTAGTTTTGAAAGAAATATTGGTTCAGGGGTAGAGCAGTGTGAGCCCCATCAAGTCTAAGATTTGGCTGAACAGATGCTCAAACCAAAATGCAGGGAGAAGCAGAAAACTCCTGTGTTTTCTGGTTGAAGGAAGGGTTACTCAGCTAATGATTAAATTCTTATGAAGGAAGAAGATGAGCCAGATAGAATGATAGCTGTTCTTTCTCTGATTGTTTTCGGATGTATCTGTCAGCCATGCCAGGTTCTAAGCCAACAAGGGGAAGCTCTAGGTATTTGTTCAATCCTGTGAAGTTTGGAGGCCCTTTAGGAAGCTGGAGTAGCATAGCTGCCAACACTTTCTTAGGAGTGCTTGAAGAATGTTCAGAGAAAAGAAATAGAAACCAAACTGCTTAGTGGAACTGTCTATTTTTCATTTGAGTGAAACCAGAAGTGTCTGAATGGAAGAACCATATGGCATCCTATAAAAATTGCACATTTTCTTTAGGCTAGAAGGGGCTCCACCCTTGTGGAATTAGTAAAATATGACAGTTTAGAACTTTGTAAAATTATTTGAAAAATGACAACAAGGTAGTAAACACAACTGTGATAAGATTATTTCTCTAAATTGCATAGACTTCAGATGCAGTTTTCATGCCCCAATCCTATGTGGTACCACTTTACTTAAGACTCTAGGTATTTCTATAATCATGCTGTATTACTATAAACAAACCTACCTCTTTTCTCTGGTACTTGTTTGAATAAATTAGAGCTTTATTGAATCTGTGCAACAGAAGGCTTGTGTTCTCTCTGGCATTAGACTGTTTGTGAGACTGAACCTCAATGCCCACATGATTAGTTAAAATACGATTGCGAGAGATAGGGGTGCTTTTTGCAGCTGGCACTGCTGTTACGAAAAGAAGCACAGGATCATCAACTTGTGCAGGAGAGAGACAGTCAAAGCTTGTTGGTCTCCACAGTGCCCAGTTGCATGAAGTAGAAAATACAGACCTCTGAAATTGGGCAGGCAAAACTGACACGCGTCATTGCCATTATAGCCAAAGAAGAGCGTGCAGATTCAATCCATGTGCCAGGCCAAGTCTGCTCCATCAAGCATGCTTCAGATGTGCCACTTTTGCTTCTTTTTTTTTATCAAAAGCCATCAGGCAGTCCCCCAAGCTCATCTCCCCCGTTCTGCTCTCCAGCTCTCTGCTGAGTGAGTGGAACTGATTGAATATAGGTCCAATCACCTTTCTGAACCAGCAGACCAAACCATGGTGTGATTAAAGTTGGATTTCCTATGTCAGGATAATTAAGAGTGAAGCTGTGATCAGATTGTGACTTTGATAGGCTGTAAAAGCATAAACTCTTGACTGACATTGCTGAGATAAAATGGAATGGAGACTTAAAACCTGGTGCATTGGCAGAATAATGGGAAGCTTAGTGAAAAGGGAGGTAATCCCATAAATGGATCAGTTTGTTTACCATCCATGTACCACACCAGCCCTGCCCAAAGGCATTCCGGTGTTAGCAGTGCTCCTACTAGCCATGGAAGTGCTGCTGAGAGGAGGATGGAAAGGGAAAGGTCATGTGAATCTGCTCTTTGCCTTTCAGTCACTTATGCCAGGTGGGTCCTCACACTGACTAGAAACCAGAGTTCCAGTTTCCCTGGTCTTCCCCTTTGGGGCAACACACACAGCTGTATGAAGCAGCATCCAGCATGACCTGCTGGAAAGGCAGTGCTCCTTGCTCTCAGGTCTTGCAGGTGTTAAATGCTGCAGCCAGCCAGCTTCCACATGTATGGAAATAGAAACTGAGCCATTATAGATGCTGATGCAGCTCCAAGGAAATGGAGGAAGGGGGCTTTACAACAAAGCATCACTCGCCTGTTGCATGAACTGTTACAAATGAGCCATGCTGGGAGTGTTAAGGAGGGAGGCTGTTGTCTCTTCCAGAAAATCTGTCTTGGTTATTTCTTTTGGTAGATGGCATAGTTC
This sequence comes from Antrostomus carolinensis, assembly GCF_000700745.2. Classification (NCBI taxonomy): domain Eukaryota; kingdom Metazoa; phylum Chordata; class Aves; order Caprimulgiformes; family Caprimulgidae; genus Antrostomus; species Antrostomus carolinensis. The sequence continues at coordinate 22,436 of NW_010332996.1, read as the reverse complement.
AATGGGAAAATAACATGGAGTTTCTTGCTTCTGCTTGTGGATTTTCTACTTTCTTGATATGTGGAAGAAAATAGTGTGGATGGGACACTAAATGCTGTGAGTGAACAAATTCTGGCACCAAAAATAAGAGCATGACAGCATTGGTTTGGCACCAACCTAGATTAAATGTAATGTAAAGCTCTCTTCTCAGCTGTGCTTACATCATAAGTCTCGTCCTGCTGCCTGCTTTCTCTTCCTGTCCTGGAGTGAGCTGCACCACAGTGTGCAGTGATGTCAGTTAATTGTCAGGAGGCTTTGGGATGAGACCATTGGTGTTTGTATTCAAGGGTGAAAGACAATGAGATCTGTGAAGATGAAAGAGAAAAGTGAGAGCTGTGCAACTGAAATGGTGATGACGTGCAAATGTTTTGCTTTCTATTTTCAGCAACAGCTACAGACATATGTGGCCTGGGTGAATTCCCAGCTGAAGAAGAAGCCAACAATAAAGCCAGTCCAAGACCTGAGACAAGATCTCCAAGATGGAGTCATTCTTGCTTTGCTCATTGAGATTGTAGGTTAGTAATGCCATATGGCACTCTTTTTCATCTTGCAATTTTAGATCTTCTGTAGAAGAGGCTGGCCTTGGCTCTGACATCTGTCAGGCTTACTGGCAGATGTTAATGATGGTGTCAGAGTTTGGGAGGGGAGGGGGGGAAGAAGTAGCTTTAAAATAAAACAATATAGAGCAATCATAAATGCAGTTCTATTGAAGTCCTTATGTTTTAGCAGACTGTTGCAACAGATGTGCTAAAACCTGTCACATGAGGCTGGAACGGAGATATGGAAGGATTTACCTTGTAGAGAAATGGTGTCAGTGTGTGGCATTTTTGGAAGAGTGACCTCCTTGCTGAGATACTCCCTTCTTCTTGGGCTCAACTTCACTCCTGAATTCTCTACCTCCTCCCCCTAAGCAGCACAGAGGGACGGGAAACAGGGGTTGTAGTCAGTTCATTACATATTGTCTGCTGCTCCTTCCTCCTCAGACTCTTCCCCTGTTCCAGTGTGGGGTCCCATGCACAGGAGACAGTCTTCTATTAACTTCTCCAACATGGGTCCTTCCCACAGGCTGCAGTTCTTCATGAAGTGCTCCAGCATGGGTTGTTTCCATGGAGGGCCCTGTGGGGCCACAGGTCCTGCCAGAAGACCTGCTCCAGTGTGGGGTTCCACAAGGTCACAGCCTCCTTTGGAGCACATTCACCTGCTGTGGTGTGGTGTGATGTCCTCCACAGGCTGCAGGTGGTTCAGTTTTTCTGTAATAAAAGTTTTCTCACTTCTTTAGCTGGTGAGAAGTTGAATGGCATTCAGGTCAACCCCACCAGCCAGCAGGAGATGAGGGAAAATGTGGAGAAAGTCTTACAGTTTGTGGCATCAAAAAAGATCCGCATGCATCAGACATCAGCAAAAGGTATGTGCCCCTGGCAGCTGCCACGGATCATTCTGTTTCTGTGTTTGTTTCATATCAAAAAGATAATGTATTGGTTTGTAGGGGAGGGTTTATTTTCCCCTCTTGTGGTTTAGTAGCTGGTTTTGGGTTGAATAATACTATGTTCTTGACCGCTTTTGGTAGCGGCACAGTGCACAGATATAGAAGTGCCTTTTCTCCTGCTACTGAGCAATCAGGGGATCAAGTAATGGTGTAAGGAGGAATACAGACCTGGAATCTTTCCCTGAAAGGACATACAAACCTGCTACTGTGAAATGAGACAGGGGGAAAATATTCCTGGTCCACTGGAAGCTTGTGATACTGTTTCATGTGGCCTGTAAATAGGGAGGAGACCCAATGTGCAAAATCACATGTCTACGGCAGGGTTTAGTCAGCTGTCACAAGGACTGCTGGTGTGTGTGGAGATCTATGGGGGTAGAAGACATGCCCTGATCCTTACTGTTTGCTGACTGTGTTGGGAGGGGATACAGTTCTGATTGTGGCCCTTCAGATGAGAAAGAGTGGCAAAATGCTGAGACAGGCTACATGGAGTGCATGACCCTTGTTAGCAGAAGAGTACGAGCTGTTGGCTTATAGGCGTTGGTGAGAGACTCAGAATTTAAACATAGAATAATGAGTCCTGTTTCCACAGTACTGCTACTGTACGGTTTCTTTCAGTAATGTTGCAAGTTGTCTTATGATCTCATGACTATAGAATGATAACAATATTGGTAAAAGCCTTACATAAGCAAAGGTATCAACCTGGATATCATAGAATCATAGAATGGTTTGGATTGGAAGGGACCTTAAAGATCATCTAGTTCCAACCCCCCTGCCATCAGCAGGGACACCTTCCACTAGACCAGGTTGCTCAAAGCCTCATCCAGCCTGGCCTTCAACACTTCCAGGGAGGGGGCATCCAATGCAATGAAATTGTGTCATGTGGCCATCGGATAGGATACAGGCCAAGACTCTGGGACACGTGCTCCAGAGCTCCAGTTGTAGTTCTGACGTTGCCTTGTTCTAGGACTTGAAACAATTCACATAAACTTTATGTTCTCTATGAATGACGTGGAGGTAACAGTCACTGTGGCTTATTTTGGCTATTTCTAATTTTTTGGATACCAAAAATAACCAGCCTTCATGACTCCAGCACTTATGATTACTTTTTCTTTTAGACAGCCTCTGATATTCTGAAATTCTTCACTGTGAGGGCGGTCAGACACTGGAACAGGTTGCCCAAGGAAGTTGTAGATGCCCCCTCCCTGGAAGTGTTCTCGGCCAGGCTGGATGAGGCTTTGAGCAACCTGGTCTAGTGGAAGGTGTCCCTGCTGATGGCAGGGGGGTTGGAACTGGATGATCTTTAAGGTTCCTTCCAATCCAAACCATTCTATGATTCTATTTGGAAACCCTTTTCCTATTAGTTTACGTTGACTATCTCAGTTGACTAAATTATTTTGAGAAATCCTAGTCTTTGATCTTTGCAGTGAACTTGAGATCAATGTGTTTGAGCTAGTTTGTATGCTGTGGGAAATGCCTAGTGTGGTATTATTAAAACTGACTAGTTAGTATTTGCAGGGTGCTACAGATTGTTTATGGTACAGGACACTATTGCTAAAGAAATACATTGCTGTTCTCTGGTCTTTAGTATTAAAAAGAAAAAAAAAGGAAGCAAATTCCATGTGCTAATTGAAGTGACTGCTAGTACAGTGGTAGTCTTCAGTAACTGCTCTGCTTTTCCAGTGAGCATTCAGTAATTATCATGTGCTGCCACGTAACCTACTGGACTGTTAGCTGGAAATGGCTGTAGAGGGAAGGCTTAGGTCTGTTCAAAGCGTTTACACTTGTAATCTGTAGGTGGCAGTTAGTTTGCTCTGTACAAAACAGGCAGAGCTAACATCAGTGCTGTAATGCAGTCCTTTTTGCATAGTCCTCGTTTAGAGGCATGGACCTGGCGTGGTCCCCTTGGGTTTAATTCTATTCATGCTGGTTGGTCAGGTACAGCTCTGGTGGGACTTGATGTTAATGACATTGTCCTTGGCTTTGTTTGCATTTTGCAGATATTGTTGATGGGAACTTGAAATCTATCATGAGGTTGATCCTGGCCTTAGCCGCTCATTTCAAACCAGGCTCTGGGAAGGGAATGAATCATAGCCCTGCTGGTATGGTGGGGAAGAGTTTATCAGCATCATCGGCCAGTCACAGGCTTCGCTCAGCTGCTGCAGTGGCCCAAGGGGCGGTGGCTGCTCTGGCAGATGTTCGTCAAGATGTCTTGCAATCTGGCCGGGATGTTTTCCGGCACAGACAGAGGTAATGAGTTTTCCCTGGTTATGTGAGGTCAGATCTTGTTAGCAGATGGACACAATTTAAAATAGATGCCTCTTTATCCTAACAGTTCCTGGTGTGAGGTAATACCCATGAAGCAGTTTAGAAATGAGGTTGAAATGGTATATTTTGTTGAAAAAATTAAATGTTAAAGGTTCCTATGGCAAAGGCCTTAGGCCAGGAGTTCTTCAGAAAAGCCAGTCCTTGTGCTATTTGCAAATTCAGTTCTTTTCCTTGCCTTTCCAGAGCTTTTGTAGTTTACTAGTCACAGAATTAGAGATTAATTTAAAAGGGGAGGGCCTGTTTGCCTGTGTTTCCCTCACACCGAGATGAGATGGAGCTCCCTGATAGGACAATTTTCTTAATTGGCAGTTTTCTAACTGTCCCCTCCTTCTTACCTTAATTTCATTACCCTCCTTCTTGGAGACAAGAAGAATTTCTGCTCCTATCAGGTGAGGCTTCCCTCATTCTATGATTATCATCTCCAGAAATAGCAGCATGGATGAGGAGATTGAAAACCCCTACTGGAGTGTCCGGGCACTGGTGCAGCAGTATGAAGGGCAGCAGAACTTGCCATTGGAGTCCCACCCTTCCAGGTAAGGAACTTTATTGGCAAGATGTGTCTGCTGATGGTCCTTTACATGGCTTCCATGTACCTGAGAATTAAGGTTGCTTGGCCCAAGAGAGGAGGAAAAAAATGACAATGTTTTGTACTTATCCCCAAAATGTGTTGTATATCGTTGTGAGGTCGTGTTTAGAAATACAGAAGTACACGTTGGGAAGAGTGGGTGAGCTCCATGTGAGCCAGTATTGGACCACTGGCTCCACATGATGTCAGTAGAGAGTGTGCTTTGGAAGCTGTCTTTCCAGGGGAGATGTAAAAATTCTCCTCTTGACAACAGGATTTTATGGCTAATGTCACAGGACTGTGGTGTTGACTCTTGAACTGTGATCTCATGCTGCTCCCTCCACTCACTCTTCAGTTTACCGCAGCTGTAGTGTTTTATGTGTACTCTTCTACCCTATAATGTATTGTCAGACAGCTGCTGTTTGTTCATATGTGGTTATATTTTGGTGGTGAGGGTCTCTGCACATCCTAAATCATTGTGTTATGGTTTTTGTTTTTCTCCATAATGCCATGAGTTCTCTTACCATATGGTAATGGTGATATTATTGCTGATGGGGCATAATATGGTGAGAATCTTTACATAAGTGATCAGGGATCTACCCAAAGAAATTAGGAGCAATCTGAGCCCCAGCTCCTGGGGATGTCTTCTGCCAACAGGCTTCTTGATAAAAACAAGATGCTTGTTTCTCTTTCCTTCCAGAGAGAAATGTACCAGCTTAGTTATGAGAACTGGCTGGGAGAAAAAAGCCACTTTTTTTTTTTACTTTTTTTTTTTGGTGAGAGATGCAGTTATTGACTGCAGCCACGCCCCTCCAGCTAATTGTGCTGCTGTCACATCTGTCCCAGGGCAGCATCCCCTGCCTAGCATCAGCTCGTTTCTGCATTACCTCTTCAGTAAGAGAGCTCAAAGCCTGAATAACAGAATTCCCAGAGACAAAAGCTCTAATAAGCAAAGACAGTTGAAATGACTCATGGAAAAATTGCCAAAATCAGATGGATTCCCAAGCCACTGAGCCCCTCACCCATCCATCTCCCTTTCCCCTCCCCTTCCACCAGCCTTCCCTCCCCCACTCTGAGCCAGGCATCTGAGAAAAGGCTCTGCCTTGCACAGCCTGTGTGACAGTGGGAGGGAGAGGGAGCTGGAGATAGCGAGGAAGAGGAAGCCGTGCGGAGGGCTGGGAAGTGCTGCATGCTGCCTTCGGAGACCGCAGCCAAGCCTGGAAGAGCAGAGAACCTACTGCTTGCAGAAGCACCTTCTCTTGGCTGTTCGTTGGCATCTGCAGCAGATGCTTGGAGTCTGAAGAGGGCAGAATGGGATGAGAAGCACCACTGGCAATCCAGATTGCAGTCTTTGGGATGAAAACAACTGGGTGTGCAGCTGACCAAAATGCAGCAGCAAGAGACAAATAACCTGAGAGGAAAACCAGCAAAAGCAAAACCGAGGCTGCAGAATTCCCCGACTCTGGAATCAAATACGTGTGTGGAGGCTTCTGATCTGCTATCTGACAATTTATTGCAAAGACCCTGAGGGTTTTTTTGTTTGTTTCTGCTGTGAATTTTTCAGCTAATGTGAAGCAGTCTGGCTTGGAAATATTTCTCCAGTAGTTTGACAGGAGCTGGCATCTTCTATACTGAATTCCAAGCATGTGAAGGGACAAGGCATGTCTGTAGCCAGAATCCTGAGGCTCCCCGAGAAACGGATTCTGTGAGGCGAAAGGTTAAAGTGGGATCATGGGAGGGAAGCAGGTCAAATGGTGAGCGATTGTTGCCATTGTCATTTGAAACAGCAGGGACGGGGTCTTTATTAAAATTATGATAATTCAGACTTATCACTGGGGCTGTTGCTCTAAAGCCTTTACTGTGCAGGCACTGGCAACTCTGGGACTCAGTGGATAAAGGATATGCGTTAAGAAGCCAACTGGTAAAAGAAATAAAGTGGAATAGTTTGCATCATAAACCTGTCTTAAATAGCTTTAATTTCCCAACACTTATTTCTGCATGCTTTAATCAAGAATTGTTATGTATTTTAAAGAACAAATTACATCAGTGGAGATTTCATACTCTAACAGGTTTGGTGACTGATACAAAAACTGTAGAAATGTTTCCAGCATTAACTTGATGGTATAATGTATGAGGGAACCTGACCCGTGCTGCTGTTTCATCTGAGTGCATCTCAGTGGCTCTTTCACTGTTTGGCATGGTTTGAGAGGTTGCCACTGATGCCATGTGAATCCACTGGCCTTCTAAAATAGAGAAGCTGCCTGGGAAGGGGACTGTGGACATAGGAATGCGTAAGCAATTATCTATAAAACTGTCTATGTTGTGGAGACCTGTAGTGAGCACTTAACCCCATCCCCTGTCCTAGCTGGGATCCTTTGTATTTGCTTTGGACTGTGGGTCCAGTGCTGCAAGAAGCAGACTTTGGAAGAGAGGAATGTTATTTCCAGGCTCTGTATGCCCTTAGTTTTTGTCCTGCTCATTCTTCTTTTCGGTTCCAGGCTCTTGCCTATCCCTCAATTTTACCACCTTCTCACCCAACAGTTACTGTTTTTCTAGGACAGCTCTCATTCTTTCATCTTTTGCATGGATGAGAACCAACAACGCATTTCTCAATGGCACATTCAGAGTATCAGCTGAGAATATGTGGGAAGGATATAGAGATCTGTTCCTAGAAGGAAGTAAAATCCCTCTCAGAGTTACTGGATGTGTTAGATCAGCTGGCCTTCCTGTCTGTACCTGTGCTGTTGGAAAGCTTCATCCTTTCCTCTCACCCTTACTGTATAAAGCAAACCCAAGAGTATTCTATGGGCTTCCAAACAATTATTTTAATTTTACACTGTGCACCCAGTGACAAGCATGAGGAGAGGGGTGGGTACACATGTTGTATACAAAATGTGCCTAATCGGGGACTGCTGTAATGGAGTTAGACTTCCTGAAGGTAAATCCTTGAGCAAAGCCAGGTGGCCTGGACCCCTTTAACAATCATGAACACCTTGTTTGACCAGGAAAGAATAGGTACTGTAGCTGTCAGAGATCTCCAAGAGAAGATGATTATTCTTTCACTTAGTAAGTTGCATTCATCTCTTCCTTTAATATGGTGAAAGTCCATTTAATCGAGACCATTAAAACTAGATGGCTTGAAGGTCTGTAATATAAATGAGAAGTAGGCCAGCACTGGCTGTGGGAATGGACCAGACGGGAGCTGCTAGCAAGTAATTTCCATCTCTATTGCAAGGCTTTTCTAATTCTGTGAGAACGCTGTGGAATATGCAGCAGCAGTGCTGGGAAGATGCGGAGGGCGAGCTGTTGAAGCCTCTTATTTTTCTAAACCTATTATTTTACTTCCACGCTGTTTTCTTTTTGTTCTCCGTCCTTTGTTTCTGTGTTGGAGAGAATGAAAAATTAACACCTCCTCACACTTGCAAGGACTAGTTCCTGTGACTTTAGAGGTACGTTGAATGGGTCAGTGAGCTTCAGCCACCTTTTGATGTTGTCTGGGTGATGCATTTAGGAAGAATTTCTGAAAAGATTGCTTGAACCTCACAGTCAGATGAGATAGCTCCACTGAAAATAGGTGGCTACTTTCATGAATTTTTAACCTAAGAACATGAGTGAGTGGTATCTGACTTTCAAAAATATTTTGCCCTTGGAATTTCAAGGTAGTGACGTGGTGCTTTTGAAAGCTGGAGCAAGAGATGAAGCAAACCAGGGTGGCTTTTTGTTCGGTTTGCAGTATGAACATAAGGCTTGCAGTAAACTGGTCCTGAGCAGACCTTCAGCAGAGTGTGGTCTTACCCCTGTGTGAGTATATGTGAATTCTGTGGTAGCAGTCTCAAATTGGCATTCTGATAGTTAAGGAAAACGAAGAGACATATTGTGCTACTTATCAGTTAGCCTGCTCTGACACTGATGTAGAGTGATGGAAAAGTTACATGCCCACTTTGGTTTGTTATTGGCTTCTCTAATATGCAGATAATCTTTAGTTTCAACAAGCCTGTCTGCATGTTCACTTTTATCTTGAATGAGGATGATGTTGATCAGCACTAGAAGTAACTGTTTCTCCTTTCCCCTACAGTCTTGCATCGCCCAGTCCTATCCATAGTGCAAAGAGCGAATCCACCGTAGCCCCGTCAGAGGAGAAGGAAAGACTTGTGGTTATCCACACTGAAGAAACAGAAACTAAAACAGGTACCTTGTGATAAGACAGCTCACGCTTCCACTGAGATTTGTTTGTATCATATACTTGCTGAAAAGCTCCCCAGTGACTGAAATGAATGTAGAGGATGTCACACTGAGTATCTGTCCACATAAAACTAAAGCTCAAAACTTTTAACACTACAATAGTGCCGTAATGCAGCGATGTCTGAGGCTTGCAAAATAATGCTTGAGAAATAAAAAGCTCTGGAGAGGGTGATATATAATTTTCACTATAAGGTGAATGCTTTAATCACAGCTTCATTAGGCCATGTTGGAAAAAAGCCCAAAACATTTAAAATTCCCTTAAAGAAAGAATCCATGTGAGCTTGCCAGCTTGCAGCCTACTAATAACTCTCTGGTTAGCATCCATTCCAAGAGCAAATGACAGAGAATCTCTCCTAGGAAGTGCTTTGCTGCCTCAGACAGTATGTCCTGCTTTAGTGCTCCTTCGAAAGTATTTGACAGACTATCTCAGCACCTGAAGTAGCTGGCAGGCTGTGGCTTTTCCTTAAATTCTTAGTTGTACTGTGTCTGCTTGCTGCCCATACAGTAGGACATTGCAGCTGCATGTCTACAGGTGCACAGCAGCTTGCATTGGGCAATTACACTTTTGGTTAACTAGCTAACAAGCACTGCTCTGATTATTCCCTGTCAAACCACATCCCTTCTTAGGGAAGAAAAAGAAAAAAAAAATCATCTACATTCCTGGGCCAGCCAGTGGATGATAGCTTATGCTATCAGAAAAGGCATGCAAGGCTATTCAACTTGCTATTAAGAGAAAAGTATTTTTCAGAATTAGGTGTTTTGTCCACCTTGAGAAAGCCATGTTGTTTGACAAGTAGAAATACTGTTTAATGTTGCCTTCAGCGGGTCATTGGTGCACCTTCTAACACTAAGACACGTTCTTCAGTTGCTTTTCTTCCCTTAGATATTTTCTACCATGTACAGTGCAGTGTGTTGTCACCTGTGATGTGCCTTGAAATCTCCAGTACTGAGGAATCAGATGCAGCAAATTTAATGAAGGGGAAGGATGCTCAGCTTTGATATATATGTATGCAGGAGACCTTCCTTTGCATAAAGAGTAAGGCATAAATCCTTGAGATTAGACAAGATGCTGCACCTGTAGCAATTTCCTTGACACTGGCTAGAAGACATGCTGGTTTGTTAGTGATAGCTAGTGTGGACAGCAGGCAATTATTGTGTGGTGCAAGTCTTTTCTGGGCTCCTCTGTCTGTCATGACCACATTCAGCTGCTCTGTCTTCCAGAAGAGACAGAATCTAATTTCCAGCTTGAATGGCAAGCAGGGAACCCTGTGTCATATTTGGAGAATTCATGGGAGGAGCAGCTTTTGGAACAGCAGGACCATTTGGAAAAGGAAATGGAGGAAGCGAAGAAGATGATTTCAGGTTTGCAGGTAATAGATTTTCTTCTCAGCCAGCAATCCCTCCCACATACACTTATTTTCCCACCAGCTGTATCTGGAAGACAGGTTATCTTGCAGCTGAGACACTGGCCTGGAACTCGAGAGAGTTGAGTAAGAGTCCTGGTCCAGTGAGGTCTCTTGGAGTGATTGTGCAAGAAGTCAACTGATCTCTTGGGTCACCTCTGTTTAAACAGAGACAGTGGCTTTTCTCTGTGTCTCACCCTGTGGGACAAGTCCCTTCAGAGAAAAGTTCCTCAGGAATGAGGAAGTATTTCAGATAGCGTGGCTACTGTGTACTAGCTGCAGCCAGCTGAGGCCTTATCCAGCAACAGAATGCTACTGACTAAGTACTTTTGACATCTTCCTTTCTTGTAATGTTTAGGCTCTCTTGGCTCCTGCAATTGTGATTTGGTGCTGGTCAACTTTACCAGAATGCAGAATGCCAAAACTGTCCTTTCTGATGTCCCACATGCAATCAAGAAGACAGTTGGATCCAGCCACAGTCTTGCTTGGGGCAGGGTATGCCTGTCCCCTGTCATTGTGTAACATGCTTAAGCAGGAGAGCCCAGGGAAGGAGGAAAGATGACTGCAACTTCCCTAGCCCCAGTATATTTACTAGGCTTTCAGAGAAAGGATTTTAATGGCAGTCTGTGCAATTCAGGCACAACCTTTTCTTTTTCTTAGCTTAGGCATCTCCAAAACTCAGTGTTGTCATGATTTGAGGTTCTTATTCAGTAGGGAGGGAGAAAGAAAGGTGTGGAGAGAGAGAGAGAAGATGATTATATTGCTATGAAGACCAGTGATATTCACTAGTGAAGACCAGTGAGGATCAGTGATATTCACTAATAGTAATTTAGGTGGACTGTGGGAGGGGAAGGGCATACTGAATGCAGGTAAGAACAGAACCACTATAGAAGAATCTAAAACAAAACCTGTATTTGGAAGGTGATTATGTCTGTGTTGTCTTTCGGTTGGAGTCCAGATCTTAGCTGGGTTCTTTGGCTTGGTGCCCTGTCCTGTGATGCTATGCTAACTCCTGTATGTGCTGTACTGTGCCAAATGGTAAAGATGCAGTAATGTTTTCCCATGTGCAGTGGCTGGGACACCCCTTCTTCACCAGGGTGCTTAGCAGCCTGCAGGTTTTGTTAGCAGCCTGAGAGAATAGAGCAGTCTTTCTGTGATTTGTGATCGGAAGTAATGCAGAGAGACAAGGAATGTCAGGAAATCAATTGAGATTCACAGAGCTGATCAGGGGTCACACAGGCTTACATCAGTCTTTCAGTGAGCTAGGCTGAACTATATATTTGGCATATTCTCTATGCAACTATTTAATTGTTGGACCTTTTTCTTGCTGCCCTGTTCCAGTCCCTCCCTGTCCAAATGACCCTCAGCCCAAAGTGTTTGACTCTACATGGGGAGTAGAGCCCCCAGTCTGTATAGTAAAGACCCTGAACTCTCTCAGAATATTCCTTTCTGTTTGTGCTGGGAACCACACTGGCTTTGAATTGTAAATATTTATGTGCCAGTAAACAAAGCAGAGATTGTGTGAGAAGCATAGGCAGCCAGGGCGGAGGTTGGAGGGTGGGCGGGCAGGCAGCCACTTTCCCTGTGGACAATGGGCAGGAAACAAAAGACAAAAAAAAAAAGCTTGGTTCACTGATAAAATCTGGTTGCATTATGTGCCCTCTGAGAGCAGGGACAGGTGTCAGTGGAGGAATTGGCATGTCCTGTTCCTCCAACTCTGGCCCCATGTTTCAGGAGTGAGGGTAAGCAGCTGGCATTGCTGTCCCCTCATACCCTGGGAGAGGCAGCTGATGTTGCTAGCCAAGAAATTGGATTTGATTAACTGATTTTCCTCCTCTTGCTCAATACTTAAGAGCCTCTAGTTCATGAGAGTTTGATTGAAATATCAGGGACCTGATGTACATATATATATACCCCATAAGGCACTAAAACCATGGAAGATTTCTTTTTTCCTTCATCTTCCCAGGCTTTGTTGCTCAATGGATCTTTACCTGAGGATGAACAGGAAGGGTCCTTTGAACTTTGTGAGCGTGGAGCCTGCCCTGAAGAGCAGCTGGTGAGCACATTGCTGTACTCGCATATCTCTGATCAAGCTGCCCTCAGCACCTGCCACCGGCAGGTGTCTTGCACAATAATAACCGTGGTATTTTACATTCAGATCATAATTCGAAGTCGCCTGGACCAGAGTGTGGAAGAAAATCAAGACCTAAAGGTTAGAGGAAGACAGATGAAGGGGAAGGAGGTTTTGGATCAAGAGATCTTTGTAGATCCTGTCCTACTTGATTTTTTTTTTGGGGGGGGAGGGAAGGAGGAAGAGGGGGGTGGTGGGCAGGCAGGGCAGAGACAGGGAAGGTGGACAACATGACAGATGACATGGGGAATATATTGTGTTAGGCTCCAACTCTGTTCCCATATTCTGCTGTGTGGGAACTCCATCCCTCAAGGAGTGGAGATATCTGCTTCCCTGAAACCATAATTCATTGACCTGCAGAGCTCTCACAATACATGGCAGGGAAGTGTTTATTGTATCCATATGAGCAGTTAATAAAAGTTTGTGGGATAGCAGCAGAAAAATATACGCTACCTCCCCACTTTGCCTCAAGCCAATGCTGGTAAAGTCAGTTGGTGGTAACGTATCTAAGTGTTACTGGAATTTACATGAGCCCTGAATTACATTTTTCCTGTGTGTTCTTGAAGCTGGAGGCATCTAGGTTGTACTAGCTTCTCCAGACTTCACCCAGGACAGTTATTAAGTTTCTAGCCATATCTGAATATAAACAATCTCTTAAGTAGGAAATAAGTGCAACTAAGAAAAACCTGCCCTGTCAAGCCTGCCTTAGTTCAGCTTTCTGCTGGTGCCAGCTCTGGGACCAGTTCTGATGCTGGGAAAGGAGTATTTGACATTGCCCTGGAGGACAGATTTGGAGAAGTAGGCAATCTTTTTTTTTCATGACTGTAACAGCAGGGCCTTAGGGAGCAGCTCAACTGTTTTGTCATGTTTGTAACTCATTAAAATGGCTTAGGGCCTGACATGCTCTTTGACCCATGGGAAAAGGTGGGATGTGCTTTCTTATGAAGTGAGTATCTGGGGACAGAGAACACTGACTTTGGTTGATTCGGAAGGGGTGACAAGACACCATTTAATCAAATTGTGCTGCATTTACAGAAGGAGCTATTGAAATACAAACAAGAGGCTCGAAACCTACAGGGAATAAAGGTGAGGAAAGGGTAACTTCATCAAATATAAATAGTAAAGCTTTAGAGTCTGCTGCAGCCCATGAGTAGGGCAAGCAGCAACCATACACCTCTGAGCAATTTCAGATTGTGGAGGGAGTTGTATGAGGGGACTTGGAGATGGGAGATCCTATGGTCTCTGGCTCCAGGGAGAGACTGCAATTAAAGCAGGCACAAGGAGTTACGTCTCCTGGGTTCTGTTTCTACCTGTAGGGTTGTGGTTAAATGTCTCTTCTTTTGTCCATTTCACCTCAACAAAATATGAGGTGTAGGATGCCTGCTTGGTTCTCATGGCTTTTCTTTTCCCCCCTCTGTGTGGGGTACGCACAGTAACATTGGCACAGTGAACTCATTCTTGATAGCAAAGGAAAAAGAGCACGGGGCTATCCTTTTCCTCTTCAGCTGCAGCATTTTTCACAACTTTGGCTCCTGTTTGCTCAGTTTCTCCCTCTGGAGCTCTGAACACTAATAATCTGCTCCTGAGCAGAGGTATTTTTGGAGCTGCCTGTCAAGCTCCTGTGAAGGAAGCAAATAGCAGTAGCTGTCCAAGGTAAAGCACTTGGCTTCTGGCTAACACTGAATGAAAGGTGCAGAATTAGTCCTGACTTTGGCCTCTTCAGGGAGGATTTCATTGCACAGCTAGGTCACACTGAGAGCTTATGTTTCCTTGTGTCCTTAGCTGATGTTGGCCTCTTTCTGCCCTCTGGATGCTGCAGATGCATGGCTGGAGACACTAGTTGTAGGCCACTGAAAAGGCCCTCCAAAGACACTGCTGTTTTCTTCCATAAGAGCAAATTGTCAGCCCACTTCTGTAGCAGGAAGTTCAGAAATCCCTCTGTCCCAGATGGCTAGAATGTTGGCAGGGAAATCACTTTCTGGGTCAGAGAAAGGCAGAAGGGCTGAAAGACCATTGGGCAGATGTCTATATACTTCCTGCTCTCTTGGGCCCTTGGCAACACTTTAGCCCTGTAAGTGGCCCCACTGTGTTACGGCCACTGCTCTAGGTCGCTCATTTCCCAGGGAAGGGTTTCTGCCTCTGTCTTGCACCTTTCTACAAATAACATCTTTTCCTAGGATGCTTTACAGCAAAGGCTGATTCAACAGGATGCTGCAGTTCTTCAGCTAAAGCAGGAACTGCTGAGAGCAAACATGGACAAGGACGAATTGCACAACCAGAATGTGAGTCACTGTGCTGCTGAGGGTTAGATTATTTTAGAAGGAGGTTGGCGGCCTTGAGTGCTCCAGCTGCCACAGGGTGGAGTTGGTAGTTGCAGCCTAGTTCTTGGGGTCGTGGGATAGTGAACAACCAGTCAAAGGTCTCTGCATAGTAAAAACTGCACATAGTCTACTAGCCAGCTGTGAGACTCACTGGAGTTTCCTGTTCTTCACTGCTGCTTCCTGTCCTCTAAGACCTTCAGCTGAAACAGGGAGGGGCTTCCCATGATGTTTTCAGTACAGTTATTTTCTTTCCTCCTCATTGTGCTCCCTGGGTTAGCAAGTGGCACTTTGACAGGTGGTGCTGCCACGTACAGTATCTCTCTGGAGAGAGAAGGGCAAGGAAGGAACTGACCTGTCCAAAAGGTTGCCATCCTTAGACACCAGCTCCCTTGAACTCTGCAGATATTTGGTCTCAGGTCATCCTTTAGCATAAGGGGCAAAGAGGTTGTCACAAATACGTAACCTCACACCTCTGTGTTATTTCTGCAGGTTGACCTTCAGAGGAAGGTTGAAGAGAGAAACCGGCTACTAGCAGAATACAAAGTAAAGGAACCTCTCTTCCCTGGAGGCTTTGCTGGGGGCAGCAGCTGGTGGATTTTCAGTTTTGGGAATGTGACTGCTGTCTCCCTGGCACTCAGTCACCTCTTGGAATGGCATGGTGGATAGTGAAGAAGTTGAGATAGCCATGGATGTTTGTAATGAGATGGAAGGATCATATGTCCTTTTTGTTCTCCCCACAGCTTTTTATAGTAGATCTTTTATTGTCATGGTTTTTCTGGGATGGCTTGCTGATTATCTAACACTTGTGCAGAAGCCTGTCGGGTTAGGTTGAGTCTCCTGATTGTCCACTGATCCCTCAGGAATCTGTTTTCTCTGGGACAGTTGTCTGGCCTCAGTAGTGGATCTTTGCTGGGCAAGGAGACTCTAGGCAACAAGAACCTGACTGATCTTTTAGAAAAAAAGCTTTAATACTTAGTATGAGCATTTAGCTAGAACTACACACATTGTGTAAGTTAGCCTGTAGAGGAACCTGATCCTGGCAGATGACACAACCTTCCCTGCCATGGGAAGATGATTGTGAGCCTTACTCACTGCCCTGGTGATTCTCTTGGTTACTGTCTTGCAGAAAGAACTGGGCCAGAAGGATCGACATTTACAGCAGCATCAGTCTAAACTGGATGAAATGCTTAGGCAGCTTTCTGAGGCCAGCTACCAGCAGGTATGGAGCAGGTGGCCTGCGCTGACACCCTGAGAACTGGCACTTACCTTGGTGGCTCAGTTTGTGCTGAATCTTCTACTCCTCTCACAGGTGGATTTGGAACGGGAGCTGGAGCACAAAGAGGCCCTGCTAGCCCGCTGCATGAAGAGAGAAGCTGAAGAGGTATGGGAAGCCTTGGTCTACACATCAGACTTGGAGTGATGTTTCTGTCCAGCACCCTCTAGCTACCTGTTTCCAGAAATCATTCACTTCATCCCAGAGAGGCCTGGCTCTGTAATCTTATTGTCAGTGCCCTAACCAAGGCAGCCAGATTTTGCAAAGCATCCAACTTAGCAAAGCCCTCAGCAGTCAGCACTCTGGTTTATCCTCTTGTGTCAAAATCCTAAGGGTTGAAACTGTGAGGGGAGCTCAGGAGTGAGTGGAAGACAGAGACCCTTGGCTTCTAGTTTCAGCTCTGACATCTGGCTAATGGTTAGACCACGGCTTAGCTTCTTATCTCCTTCTTTTCCTGTTGACCCTGGTATTGACCACTTGGAACTGTCTTGGGGGAAAGAGGGCCAGCCCCAATATCTGTCTCTGTACAGTGCCACTTGAACACCAGTTGTGCTCACTAGAGCTTGCAGAGCACTCTGTGCTCTAGCAGCAACCCCTTCCTGTCTCTGCCTTTTTTTTTTTCCCCACCTGTATGTGAGGAATCATGTTTGTGCTGTGACCTATAGGACTGGCTGCCAGCTCCTTAGTGAGTGTATTTACCTGGCAGAAGATGGGAGTTTTATCACTGATGTGGAAAGTTTTCATGCCTTCTCATAATCTTGAAGTTTGCAAATTGAGATCTTTGTGGAGGTCCAAAACACATTCCTAGTGGCACCTGCATCTCCCCCTGAACAGGTGATGGCTTACAGTGGTCACAGTGCTCAGAGCAATGGCTTCCTCCAGACAGCAGGAAAAGGAGCTGCTCCTACAGCCCACCAAGGGGTAAGTGCACCTAAGGGATATTTTCCCAGCCAGATGGAGATGAGGGCTCCAGATATCCTGGAAGCTATTGTCTTGTTAAGAGAGATTTCCCCTGTCTAAGACCTGTGGCTTTAGATGTGAAGAAAGCAGCCTGGAGGTAGTCTGACTGACTCATGGTCTCTTGGGCAGACAAATGACTTGCAGTTGGTTCGTGATGCCCTTCGCAGCCTCAGGAACAGTTTCAGTGGCCACGATCCACAGCATCACACCATTGACAGCCTGGAGCAGGGCATATCCAGCCTGATGGAACGGCTGTACCGTATGGAAACACAGAAGAGGCAAGAGAGAAGGGTAGGGCGCTTGGCTCTTAACTTCTGCCCCTCATACACAACCCAGAGCTAAGCAACAATGAGAGCTCCAACTGGGAAGTAACTCTTTGTTCTCATTCTTTTGGCTTTACACCCTAGATCTGGGGGAAATCACCAGCAAGCAGAGCAACAAATGAGTGTAGAGATTCCTGGCCTCCCAAATCCAGTAAGTACCTTTCAGCTCCTGTCCTTCCACTGCCAAATTCATTGCTCTGGTTTCCTGTCCAGAGTCCAGGGCATACCATCCCCTTGGGAATCTGCCACCTCCAGCTTTCTTATTCCCTTTACCAGAGCTCGCTTGCCTCCCTCTAGTCATTTGCTGTACCAAATAGACTTCCCTGCAAAGGAAAGGGGGGCAGAGACAATCTCTGGCTGCTGGGTTGTAAAGCACCATCATAGTGGGAGTCTGTCTGGGCCATTTTGGTAGTACTGCAGTATAAAAAACTGACAGTTACCCCTGGGATGAGTGGGAAACATGATGTTATTTCAGCTTTCCTGCTGGTTTGCACTATCTAGTGGACACAACTGTGCAGTTGCCTCTTCCTCTGTTCTTCCCTCAGTGTCTAGCTCCTTTCATATGTGCATAACAGCACAGCCCTTTCTGACACCACCTTTCCTGGCTCCAGCTGCAACAGCTCCATGTTTGCTTTTCATCATGAAGGCTGTTTTTTCCAATATTGGTTATAAAGGTCACCTAGAAAGTCTGCAAAGTTATAGGGGTAGGTACTGGGGAAAGACAGAGGCCTCCACCTTTCAACTGCATTGTACTGTCCAGCAGCAGGGTAGCCTGGAGGTACAAGATGCAGAGGAAGGTAGGAAAGGAACTCAGAAGCCTGAAGTGGGTTGTGGGGAGGATTTGCTAGGTTCTCCCCTCTCTCCCATAAACTGCAGTTTTTAGAGCAGCCATAGTCATGTGTTCTCTGCATGCAAACTGTACCTCTCCCTGTTTGCAGACTCCTTTCCGCTCTACTGCAGCAAGAAAATTGAGTTTTGCAGCCACAAACGTAGAATGCCTTGGGTGTAAAGAGCTCGAAGAGGCGGCTCCGAAGACTTGTTAAATTAGAAAGCCATTGAATAGGTGTCCATAGCGTTTTCTGCACACTAGGGATCTTAAAACTGTAGAGTCACTCAGTCTGAACCTTCCTCTGCTTCAGCTTTTGGCACAGCACGTTACAGGGAAGCAGGAAACAAGGCAGTAGCCAGAGAGAGAGAGAAACACAAATGAGCAAAGAAAGATCCATGCACAAACACCCATCCTGGCCTACTAGGTGGGGAAGAAGGGGAGGAGACAGATAACCTTTTGCCTTAATGATAATCAGTCACTTCACCCTGCTCTGCTCATCTGCAAGTGAAGACAAGTGATAATGTAGCTATACATGGATGGGGTGCTGTTCAGTCTTTCTCTCTTCCAGAAAGGTTCTACTGTGCTGAGGTAGTGAACAGAGTATCTGTGGAGCAAATGGGATGGGACAGTAATCCTGGAGGACAGTGCTAGGCAAATCTTCCATGCTAACAACACGGTTGGATGGTGACCCTACCTTAAAATGCAAAGTTTTCCAGTAAACAGCAGAATACCTGGCCCTTCTGAACAGGGAAGATTAGCCACCCTCCTAAGAATCTCTTACCATCACCAGGTTCTCTGTTGTGATGGCAGATTTGCTGAGACCACCCCTTTTGTCTCGTGTGTGTCTCCTGTTCCCCAATGACTGTGCTCTTTTCTTCGCAGAACTGCCTCATTCTCACAGCACACCTGTGATGAGCACCAGTGCCTGCACCAAAGTGGTGTACTTCACTGACCGCTCCCTCACACCTTTTATGGTCACCATACCAAAGAGGTGAGGTCTGGCTTTGCCTTGCTGACACTGATGTGAGAAGGTGCTTTTTTCCCTTAAAGCATTAGTCTGGTCTCTTCTGCGTATCGTCACCACTAGCACAGGTTCCCTGTGCATTAACTTGGGCATTCAATTTCATACGACTGTCTGGGGGAAATTGCCTAAAGCAGTCCCCTAGCTGATGCATTTGTTTTAGAGCCCTACAATATTAATCTCTCTTTTCTTTTTTTTTAAAAAAAAATAAATTATTTCCAAGAGCCAGGCAGTTCTACTGTACCACGTAGTGCAAGATGCTCCTGTCAAAACAACTATGGTTGTAGATGCAAAGGGAAAATGAAAAAGGCTGGTTTGAGGTGGTTTTTAGTACATCAGGAGGCAATTTTTCCTCTGAAGAGGACCTTGGGGTTGACAGATGTGTCCCTGGAAGGGCACAGTCTTCACATTCCTGTGGCCAGGGTGCCACATGCCTTGTGCTGTGGCTCTGCATGCCATGTAGTAATGCTTGATCTAAATCCTGTAATGGTGTACCATCGGATAGTTCTAAACCCTTCCCTTGCAGGTTAGGGGAAGTGACTCTGAAGGATTTTAAGGTAGCTATTGATCGTGAAGGAACCCACCGCTACCACTTCAAAGCCCTGGATCCAGAGTTTGGCACTGTCAAGGAGGAGGTAAGTGTGGAATTTAACTATTGGCTGCTTTGGGTTCAGTGTTACCACACAACCCTGGAGACTGTGGTCGCATCACGTCTCTGGGCTGTGTAGTGAAATCTGAACTAGGATCTCTGACCTAATGCCTGCCTCTTGTGCTCCTCACACTGTAGAAGAGTGGCATCCAGACTCCAGACATGACTGGACTCTTTTTTTTCTTTGTAGGTATTCCATGATGATGACATCATTCCTGGTTGGGAGGGGAAAATTGTGGCCTGGGTGGAAGAAGACCATGGGGAGAATTAATCAAGCTTTTAAGTCTTGTCACTATGGAAGGTGACTGTAACTGGCTGCTGAGCTCAAAGAATGACCAAAAAGCATGTGTGCTGGAAGAAGTCCAATTCAAGCTGCCAAAAAAGAGGGCTTCTCTGCAAACAAAGGGTAATGCATGTTGTGTGCACGGACACCTGGCATCTGACTTTCCATGGCCAAATGCAGACACTGTTCTGAGACTGAAGTGGCAGGTCTGTGGGAAAGAAACACCTTGCTTTGTCCTGTCCACTAAACCCTGAAGGCCTTAATGATGCATCGCTCCTTTCCCCTCCTTCTCCATTCCTGCAATATGTGCTGCAGACTGTGATCTGGGCATTTCAAGTCTGGTTCCTTGTACATTGTATTACATAAATCTGCACTGATGGCAAAAATGTGAAGCTTTGCCTTCATGAGTCAGAAGAAGCCACTAGATTATGTGAGCTGAAGGTTTGACCAACTTTGGTCCTGGACTTGCACATGCTGAAGGAGCAGAGTGAACTTTCTGGACATTCCAGACTGACAGTATAGAAATCTGACCTGGGGAGGGACAACAGTCTTCTGGAGTTTTTGCACATGGTCTAAAGCAAAGATCACTAGCTTGGCAAAGCTCCCTTTCTCCCAAACCCAGGCTTCCATTTCCTATCCCTGCTTTTCCCACTTGCTCTCCAAAGCTGTTCTCACTTCAGAGGCACTCTGGGTTTGCTTTGTTGCCATGGGGACTGTGGGATCTTGGTGCTTGCTTATTTGCTGAAGGATTTCATTTGTGGGGGAGCTGGCATCAGCTGCTTTCCTGAGGTACTTATAACCCCTCTCCTTGTTTTTCACTCCTGCCCTCTCCTCTTTCAGCAAGGCAGACAGTTTGTCACCTCCTGTGCATAGGAATCACTGTGTGCTGCTGTCCACACACTCCTAGAGCCACTGAACACTTATACACACCAGTAGGATGAACCCCATCAGTTAGACCACCAGGTCCCTGGTATGCCTACTCCTGGGGTGCCTGAAGGATCAGGAAATAAATGACCTGAAGGATCCCTGGGTGCCTGGGAAAGAACAAGCCCTAAAATACCTGAAGGTGGGTTTTTCATTTTGGTGGGTTTTTTGTTTGTTTCTACATTGTCTATTTCTGCCCTTCTGGTGCCAGTCAGCTCTACTTCCAGAGTGCTGGCTGTGATGTGCAGCAGACAGTGTTGACTTAGAAGATCAAATGGCAAGTCAAGGCTCTGCTCATTCTCGGTACACGTGGCCCTTCTGTGGACTACCTGTGTGTCTGTGCTGTGCATGAGGCTGGGAGAGGATGAACCTGGTTTTGCTGTTTTATATTAACATGTCCTTTTGTAAACACATTCCTATTCTTGGAATTCTTTTGTACCGGTTTACGTTTGTCTGAGGACTGTGGATATTTTTATACTAGTGCAAGTGCTTTCTGTATATTTCTGCACGCATTATACTGTGTTTTACTCATTTTCTAGTGAATGCTGAGATGTTTTATATCGTCTCCTGTTAACAGTGAGCTCATAACTTTATTTTACTATGGAAATCCAACAAGTTCCTACTGGCTTTTATATTTTTTTGCTAGCTTTAATAGGCAGCAACAATGCCATTTACTTTCTCACTGCTTTACTGTCCAGGAAGTAGCTCAAGGCTTTTAGGTGGCTCTGTGCCACATTGGCACAACACAACCTGCCTCCTGTTCTGGACAATTTGTTATGGTAGCTTTCTCCTTAACAGACAGCAGTAGGAAAGTTCATTAATGAACAAGTTCATCAATGGGCTGTGGGGGAGAGGGGAGGGGGGGGGGGTTGGAAAATACATCTCTTTTGGAAAATAAACAAAGATTTTCTTCCTCCCTGGAAATAGTTTCTCTGTTGCATGATCTGTAGTGGGTTAGTAAAGAGAGCATGGGGTTGTTATAATGAAATCAATTGTATTTGAATTGCAAATTTTTTTTCTGAAGTGTTTGTTTCTTCAAGATTTACTCATCAATTTCCTCTACTTGTAACATGCTTACGTAGCACACATGCTCTGTGTAAAGTTATATTTTCATAGAACCTCTGATGTTTGCATTCATCCCTTAGGAAGGGCAGTTATTCTAAAGCCTCTTCTCTAGGAAAGTTGAAGCTTTATCTGTACATCGAAACCAAACATCCCTGACTGGATAAGGTTTGGATTAGTGAGCCAAGCAGTTGTCTTAATAAACTGGGGTTTGCAAACTGAGCCTGTTCAGTGCTTGTGAAGGGGGAAATGGCTTGGAAATGAGAAGGCACAGATAGGGATACAGTGGGGTATCCCTATACAATTGGTCCTTTTCTGTCACTTTCCCATGATGTTCTAGGAAAACATTTGAGGCTTGTGAGATTAATTTTCATTTTACTGATCTAGTGGAAGGTGTCCCTGCTGCTGGCAGGGGGGTTGGGACTGGATGAGCTTTAAGGTCCCTTCCAACCCAAACCATTCTATGATTTACTCTTAAAATTGCCCTGAATAACACAAAATTGAAACACAAGCTCTGCTCGGCTGCCTTGAAATAGCAAATTTCACTGCCTCCCCTCTCTGCTGCGAGCCCGGGTGGAGCTCAGGCAAGGCGAGGCAGCT
>NW_010332995.1:0-6772 GCF_000700745.2 Antrostomus carolinensis | reverse complement strand
CCTGGGCAGCCTGTGCTGTCCTCCGCCTCCTGCTGCCTCCCGCCCCCGCTTCAGGAGCGTCTCAGAGTGGAAGTATTTGTTTCCCAGGACGGTGTGGCATCCCCAGTGCCTCTCTCCTCACCCTTGGTGGGGCGCTGCCCCCACCGCATGTAAAACCAGGTCTTGCCCCAACTGAACCCGTGTTCTGGTTTCTGGTGCCCCCCAGTGTTCCGCGCACCGCTGCTGACTCAGCTCTTCAGTAATTCCGGGCTGTCACTGACCAGGAGGGGAGGCAGAGCTGAGGCAGTGGGCAGGTAAACCATTCCCGAGCGGGTTCCCAGTAGCAGAAAGGGGAGCCCTGGAGCATACTGCCCCGGGGGTCACCCCAGCCCTGCACAGCATCTCTGGGTCCCCAGTGCTCCCTCCCCTCAGCTCTGAGCCTCAGCCCTCCCTCACATCACCCCCCTGAGCCACCTGTGAAATCCTGCCACCTCCCTCAGCACCACCAGCTGCTTTCTCACCTTTCCCCACTGACCTGTCATCTCTACCAATAGTTCCTCTCACCCTGCCCAGCTAGATGAACATAACATCAGGGCAGTGCCTTCTCATTTGCCAGCAGTGCCCCCCTTTGAGGTGATATCAGAAGCTGCCTTACCGAGTGTCCTGGTTTTCAGCTGGGACAGAGCCAGTTTTCTTCTTAGTAGCTACAATCGTGCTGGTTTTTGTTTTCAGCATGGGATTTGTTATGAGAAGAACATTGATAACATACTAATGTCTTCAACTGTCGCTGGAAGTCAAAGGACTTTCCAACCTCCCTGTGTTTTGCTAAGCTGCAGGTGCAAAGGACTGGAGGGGGATATTAAAATTACTAAACCCAAATTGGCAGTTGGATATGTCAATGGGATATTCATATAACATCATGTTCAGTATATTAATGAGGGTCTATGGCTCTTCAGGGATTGCAGTTTGGGGATTGTTGCTCCTCTGGGATCGTTATTCGGGAACGAGCTGGATTTGGTTGGCAGGTGGTGAGCAATTGCACTTGTTAGCCTCATGATGCTTCCCAGGTGTTGGTAGCAAGGCAGAGTACATTGGTTGTCTCTCAGGACCCCAGTGCTGGAGTGAACCCAGTTCGTGCCTGAGTCTTTGAAGACCACCCTGCAGATTTGAGTGATCCACTTCAAGGGTCTACTTCATTGTAGGTCTCAGCATGGAAGGCAAAGTCAAGTCTGCTTCCTGAGAGTCAGATTCAGTTCAGTGCCACAGAGGTAGGCAGTGTTACACACTCAAGCCTGGAGACAAGCAATGCTCCATTTAGCCAACCGAGATTGGTACAACTCACCCATTCCTTTACAGTGCACCATTGCCCGGCTTTGCCAGGGCTATACACTGAAATTCAGGGGGCTGTGGGGACCATCTCTACTGTAAGTCTTCTAGTTCAACCCAGACACCTTCCCCTTCTTTTAAGGGACTGCCAAAAAGAAACCAGGATCCCAGATGACTGTGTACCTACCAAGGAACAGTGAGGACTGGCTGCTTCCTGAAGGATAAGGGAGCTGGCCAGGGCTGGGGCCTTACCAGCCAGAGCTCCATCCCATCATATCTGAGCAAGCTGAGCAGACCTAAAGATGCCAGGTTCAGTTGAGAGTCCAGATCATCAGGAATTTTCACGGTGATAATACAGGTCCAAGTCAACCTGCAGGTTGGGGCCAGGTCTGGCCAGGATAACCAGGATCAGATGCAGCCCAGTGACTGCTGGGCAAGTCTGTGGGCATGGGGCAGGTACAAGATCAAGCATCTGTGGATCAGGATCAGTTCAGGCCAGGGATAGCTGAGACTAAGCTAGAGAATGGTTATCTTATAAATTAGCCTAGGTGGGGACTAAAGGCCCAGATCTGAGCTTCAATGGGACTCCTGGGCCCATGGGTAGAGTGTGTGTGGGTGGAAGCCCCAGGTGAGGCTACTCAGGACCATTAAGGCCTATTAGTGCCCTGAGGATCCCAAAAATCTGTGTATAGGGTTACCCAATGCACTGTGCATGGGTCTGATACCCACTCCCTGCTCCTCACACCCAGAACTGGCAGATTCTCCTCTTGCACTTCTCTCCCAGGCAGCCCAAGTGCCCTCCAACAAGCCTTGGAGCACTTCAGGTACTGGCTGTACCCACCATACCTCACCTGCGAGGAAAGGGATTTTTTTTTCAGATCCCTCTTAAGATGTGAGAAGTGTGCAGTGACCAGCCAGCCCCTAAACACGTGGGCTAAGATGGTCCTGTGATGGACCTCAGTGGCCCTGACCAGCCCCACCTGGGACCCCCTCCACCATGGGCCCAGGAGCCCCCTTCCAGCTGAGCCCTGAGCCCTCGCTCTCTCCTGAGCTCTGGGGCTGCCGGTCTCCAGCCGTTGTGTCTCTCACCTCAGCTTCTGGTGGGACCTTGGCTCTTAAGTAGCTTGTCTTAGATCCCTTCAACGAATGTTATATCCCATCAACCTTATCTTAATTGAGCAATTAATTTTTTCTCAAAAAAAATTAAGATTAAAGCTATATGTATGTACATAAATTAATAGCTATGATTATGTTATATGTATTATATATTAATGATATATTACTTAAATACATTATGTATGTAATGATATATAGTGAACTGATGTAATATGGCTATAGAACTAACTGAATGCATGGTGCTGGAGCTTTGGTCTGGAAATATGCTCAATGTGTGTAAAAAAATTAATGAATTATAACATGAATGATAGAGGACAGCCTATAAGAAAATGCATGGTGCAGTGTAATAAGGAACTAATGAAATGCTCATAAAACAGAGCTCAGTGTGCTGCTCAGTCACAGCACAGGACACCTGGGTGACAAATCTAGTCTCCAGTCCAGGCAGGCAGAAGCAGTCCTGTTCCTCCCGGGGTTTGGAGCTGACGGAAGCAGACAGTCATGGGCAGGCAGGGTGGGATGATGCCCCCAGGCTTTCTGCCCAGCTGGGTGTCAGGAGTCTGCGGTGGGAGAGGCAGACCCTGGGAGAAGCAGCTGGACACAGGTGTGATGATAAACTTCTCCATGAGGCCCACGGTCAAGAAGACCCCCATCTCTGTCTGTTTACTATCCAGACGCATGGAAGTTCACACCAAGAGAAAATCTGCAAGGTTTTCAAGAAGCAGCGGAAGCCTTTGCATCGCTGTTTACTACAGAACAGCTTCAGGCTAATCCCCGGCTGAGATTTTTCTTTATGGGGAATGAGTCAGCCAGAAAATCTATTTCAAACTGAAGTAAGTAGAAGAAATCTTAAGACAAATTGCTCGTAAGAAATTGCTAGCACTAGATCATATTTGCTCCTGTGTTGTAGACTAAACAAGAAATTAGTCATCTACCTGCTTATGTAACCATAAAACGAAACGCCCTTGGTATGAGAGGAATGGGACATGGCAAATGCAATTCCATTTTTTAAAAGGGACTGGGGAACAACAGACCATTGAGTTTGGTGTCCCTATCAGGCAAGTGTATGGAAACTGTATCAAAGAATGTAATTGATAGAAATACAGAAAAAGTGATGAGTCATGATGATTTTATAGAGAGTAAAGTGCTTCACTGGCAAAGCAGAGAGGTTGGAGGTCCCCAACAAGCAAGGGCAGGGGTCCATCTGGGTCCCAGGATTGAGAGCAGAGCCCCTGGCTGGGGAGCAGCAAGGCCAGGGGTGAGCCCTGTCCCCTCTCCCTGGCTGGCTGCTGCTCCCTGGCAGCTCAGCTCACTGCCTGCTCCACAAGGGTGGTGGGTGGTAGCACCCTGGGGTGCCCCAGCTGTGCGGAGAAGTATGAGGGGGCTGAGATGGGGTGCCCCAGCTGTGCGGAGAAGTATGAGGGGGCTGAGATGGGGTGCCCCAGCTGTGCGGAGAAGTATGAGGGGGCTGAGATGGGGTACGAGGGGTGATGCCCTCCTGCCTGCAGCTCTCAGTACCAAGTCACTGGGTGGGGAGAAACCAGTGACTCCAGGCCAAACCATCTCAGATGAGATTTGAATATAAGACATGAATTTTGAAAGGAGCTTTTCAGAGACAGAGTTGAAAACTACATTTTTACTTTCCTATTCTCAGCTGAGTTTAAGTAAATACCTTGTCCCAGTTGCTGCTGCATGCAATGTAAACCACAACAGGGCTTCTTGGAGAATGTAACTAGTAGACCAAAGTTAATAGGCCAATTAGTGGACGGATGGCGTTCGCTAGCATGCAAAAAGGCCTTACATTTAAAACAAGCCTTTTGTTTTCGTTCATTGAATGCCAATAGACGTTGTCTTTTCTTTGAGTGCTGTGGTTCCAAATGTGGATGAAGACTGCTGAGCGCTGCTGTCTTCTACCTGGTCAGCCAGGCTTGTGTTTTGAAAGCAAAACATGAAATCCTCATCACCCAAAGGATAAGAAAACACAAGTAGCACAAGCTGGTTCTGCAAAATGGTGATTGCAAGTGGTTTTAAGCTCAGCTGACAGCTGTGGACAAAGAGAACCCCCACCCGATACCAACCCCAGTTTGCTTTTTCTATTCCCCTTGCCTGCCCTCTTTTCTCCCAGCACATGTGGTCTTTACCTGGAATCCCTTTGGGGTTATTGTCCCCACTCACATGCTCCTGGGAATTTGGCGTTTAGTTCTGGCTCTCTGTTTCTGTGGCAGCGTGCCTGTGTTCTGCATGGCACAAACACCAAAGGCTGCCCCAGTAGCAGCAGCTAGTCACCCAGCTGGCTCGGAGCCATGCGCGGGAGCCTCCTGGCTAGACACCACTTGGGCTCCCCTTAGCACAGCTGGGGTTGTCTGGATGTGTCTCTGTCAGCCCACAGGCCTGGCCCCAAGCCCCAGCTCTGTGTGGGTTGTTTGCACCCCACGGGGTCAGGACTGCCCAGCAGAACTGCAAGCCACGGTCCCTGAGCTTGCCTTTTCTTCTTGTTTCATTTTCTTTCTGTTTGCATTTAAACTTTAATTATTAAGTTCACCTCTTATTAAACAATCTTTTCATGTATACACTTTTATACATATTTATGTTCTGCAAATACAAAAATACATAAAAGTGCATCTGTATCTGTGTAATGTATTTATATGCATTTGTACAGCTTGGCATACATAGAGATCGGTTTGGAAACACAAGTACCTCTATATATAGCAGGTCATGTACTGCCGCGACAGAGGCCACCACCCTGTCCTCCACCACCCACCCCTGGCTTGTGCTCACTGCTCTGGTGCAGGTGCTCTGTACAGCCCCCAGAAGAAAGGTACTCTGGCTCTGTGAGGAATTGCTTAAAATGCCCTTTCCTTGGGGGGAACATAAGAAGGAAAAAGAGGACAGTGGAGCCAGCCTTATGCTCCTGCCACTGTGGTCTTTAGGGGTTTTATAGGGTTTTTCCCAAAGTAAACAGCTCCATCATTTCTGCAGTTAAGCAAAAGGATGTTTCATGAAGACATGCGGCTTCACTTCAAGATAAAGACAAGGACAGGCTGGTGGCATCACTGCCAGGTGCCGAGTGGGAGCTGCCGACAGTGCAAGCAGCTGGTGAAGCCCACCCTGCGGGCAGGGGGTGCCTGCAGACCGAGCTCCCCCTGCGGCACACGCAGCCCAGCCAGGCCCATGCCCCTCGGGTCAGTGCTTGCCTGGGTCACCAGCCCCTCAAAGCCCAGCAGTCTCCCTCCCAGATCAATGTGGGCACCAGCAATGGGGATCTTCCAGCTGTGACCTGGCTTTGGAGGGAGAACCCTGCATGGACAGGGAAGGAAGAGACAGCAATCTTAACTTTTTAAATATATAACTAGAGGTAACGTGACGATGGTAAGGTGCATGAACTCTGTGATAAGACACTGAGAATCCAAACAGAGCCAACTGCACAGAGCTGGGAAGGCAGCGCCCAGGCAGCAGCTGGGAGCCCGAAGGCCATTCTCCGTGGTTTGGAAAACCACACCTAGTGAGGGCAAAGGAAAAGAGTGGAAAGGTGCCTCGCCACGGGCTGCTGCACATCAGCTCCGAGTTCCCTTCCTCTGTGCTGTCAGGCTTAATGCAGGAGAGCGGAAGGAGCGTTTGCAACTCTGCTAGAGCAGGCAAGCTGCCGAGAGGGAGATGGGCTGTGGTTTGAGGGACAGGGGATCCACGAGCCAGCTCTGCACCATTTCTTTTAGTTGCATCATGTCTCTGCATGTGTGGTTGTTGGCTCTCTGAGATGCTGCTTGTGCATCAAGCTCCCTTTCTGCTCGGGCTTCTCAGTCCTTGCTGCACGTACCACCCCAGCAGCCCCACTAATACCTCTCCAGAACACTTCTGGTTTTTATCAGGCACCAGAGATTCATGGTACTATCACAGAAGCACAGAATTGCCTAGATTCAAAAAGACCTTTAAGATCGTCAGGTCCAACCATGAACCCAACACTGACCAGTCCCCGACTAACCCATGTCCCTCAGCACTGTGTCTACACGACTCTTCAATCCCTCCAGGGATGGGGACTCCACCACTGCCCTGGGCAACCCCTTCCAATGCCTCAGAACCCTTTCAGCAAAGAAATTCTTCCTCACATCCCATCTCAACTGCCCTGGGCACAACTGGAGCCCATTTCCTCTTGTCCTGTCCCTTGTTCCTTGGCTGAACAGACCCACCCCCCCCTCTCTCCACCCTCCTTTCAGGGAGCTGGAGAGAGCAAACCTATGAAGGGTTGTGTCCTGCAAGGGCCCCCCTCTCCCCTCGGGGGCAGAACAGATTTACAGGAAAAGCCCTGAGCAAATCTTTACTGCCACAGTCTCGCCCTTGCTGTCAGCAGCCATCCTCC
>NW_010332994.1:470-680 GCF_000700745.2 Antrostomus carolinensis | reverse complement strand
GGGTGAGGTGTGTGTCTCGGGTGCGCGGGTGCCTCTGATCCCAACCAGGATGACAGTGACAGTCTCTGCTGGTGCTTTTGGTCCAGCACATAACCCAGCTGGCAAAGCTGTGCATCCGCGGCACCGTGGATGTGCCAAGGTGGTGGGTCCACGGGGGCTCCTGGGGCTCCAGGGCAAGAACCTGAGTCAGCCCTTCATTTGGGAAGGGAC
>NW_010332994.1:0-302 GCF_000700745.2 Antrostomus carolinensis | reverse complement strand
GGGTCTCCCCTGATTCCCGGGCTCCTTGTTCGGGGCCAGCGACACTGGTGGGTGTTTAGTGGGTGGGCTGTGGGTGGGCAGACGCGCGCCTGGCCATGCCGATATCCCAGCCCTGATGGACTGCTGCCCGCGGGGCTGTGCCACAGGCTCCTGGTGCTGGCGGATGCCGGAGCAGGCAGGGACGTGCTGTCTTGCAGAGAGATCAGTAATTTGGAGCAAGCGAATGCTGGGAGCATTTGCTGAGCTGGATAATAACGTGCCCAGTGAGCTGCATCCCAAGCACGCCGCCAAATTAAAGAAAT
>NW_010332993.1:14349-14549 GCF_000700745.2 Antrostomus carolinensis | reverse complement strand
AATTTTATTATTTTTTATTATTTTGCAAGAAACTAAGCTGCTTATTCCTCTCCCCTCCCAACCATAATTCAGGGTCACTCCCTGGGAAGAGGTTTCCAAAGGAATGAAGTTTTGCTTTTTTGAGATGGGGAAAAATGGGCCATTGCTGAAAAAGGCACTTGTTTGTGGTTTGGGTTGGTGGTTTTTTTTTTTTTGGGGGT
>NW_010332993.1:0-14262 GCF_000700745.2 Antrostomus carolinensis | reverse complement strand
CCTCACCACTTTTATTTTGAATTCTGCCTCACAAAGCAGCACTACCTACCCAGGCAGACGCAGGGTGCAGCGTGCTTTCTTCCTGTAGTAGTAGTAAAGGTCACGCTTCCCCGCGGTGCCTTTTTCAACTGGGTTATTTTTATCTCGGAACAGCCCATCCGCATTTCTCCTTTCCCTTGCCATGGCGTTTGCACGCGACGGGGTCTGCGGGAGCAGAACAACAACCCAGTTGCACTTGAGTTTATTTTCTTGTTGTTATTATTAATTTTTTTTTAGTTTGTTTTTTTTGGTTGGGGGTTTTTTTTTTTTTTTTGGAACCGCTGGAACTCTGCGGTTGGGTTGCGCCTGGTTGCTCGCCAGCAGCTATAAATAGCGTTGTGTACAAGCAAGAAGTGCCTGAATGAGGTTGAGCGGCAGGAAAGGAAAAGCCCCTTTTGGCTTCCAGCTGGCTGCCGGCCAAGCAGCGCATTGCTTCAGCAGATGAGTGTTTTGAGGTAGCGTGGGAAGGAGAGAGCAGTGAGTAAGATGGTCTTTCTCCGGTTAGAGGTGTGTGTGGATGTCTGCGTCTGTGTCTTTGTTGGGGTTTTATTTTATGAATAGCTGCCTGCGGGCAGGTGATGCCGGCAGGGATGCCATGGGCTGCAAGTGGTTTCCTACCGAGGGTTGGTCCCTCGAGGCGCGAATGAGCGAGCCCTGGGATGGGCATAGCCATCAGGATGCTCTGGAGGATCCCTGGCAAGGTGGTGCTGGGTTGAGAATCAAGTAGATTTTGGTTGTGGTCTTGCCTCTGCTGATGGTGTATTTAATGTCGGACAAGTTTCTTCTCCCTTCTTTGTGTTCTGGAAACATGCTGTCATGTTTGTCATGTTGCATGTGTTCATGGGTGTTACACCTCCAGCACTTCTCATGACAGGTCAGAAAATGCCCTCAAGTTGCACCAAGGGCAGTTGAGATTGAATGTGAGGAAGAATTTCTTTCCTGAAAGGGTTGTCAGGCATTGGAAGGGGTTGGCCAGGGCAGTGGTGGAGTCCCCATCACTGGAGGGATTGAAGAGTCATGTAGACATAGTGGTGGGGGACATGGGTTAGTCAGGGACTTGTCAGTGTTGGGTTAATGATGGGACTCGATGATCTTAAAGGTCTTTTCCAATCTAGGCAATTCTGTGATCCTGGAGGGTTTTGGACTGGTGGAAGCTCAAAATAGTGGGAATAATTCCTCTGCAATGGGACTGTCATGTATCACTCCCTTTGCCCCCATCATCTCTGGGGCTGAGCCACTGGTTGGGCACCCCAAAGGGCACCATAACCCCAAACCCACTCCCTTGCACCCAGGCTCTTCCTTCTTGTGGGGTGGTGGCTTGCATTACTGTAGCACTGAGCAGACCCTACTGCAACTGGGGCTGTGCAAGTAGACTAGAAGGAAACACTCAAAATCAACCCTTGATATATATATATATATTTTTCTTTCAATGCATAGATAACTTAATTTTAATTGAGGACTTTGCTTGAAAAATCTTTTGTCTGTACATGTATTAAAAAAAAAAAAGTGCCTTTAAGTGCTATATATAGACGTATGGATTTAATGGCATTGTTACTATCAAATTAAGTGAGTTTTTATCAGAACACTTAGAGACACTTTTTCAATAAAACCTGAATTAGGCTGGGGAAAACCTGATTTTTCACTGTTCAGTTATTTTGTTCCACTGAAAGGCTTTCTAGGAAGAGCCGCAGCTCAGCCTGAACAGCCTGCCAGGTTTGTGGGAAGGAAAGAGGATTTGCTGTCTTTGGCTTTCAGTTTTAAAAAGAAAAAAACATTAAATACCCACCAAATTTCCTTCTGAGTTTCGTCTGAACTTGCTCCCTTTTAGTCTGAAACTCGAGTATGTCAATGAGTTAGGAGATACTAAAAACAGAGGCGAGAAGTAGAAATGTTTAGGGAATTTTTTTCTCTCATCCTTCTCCCTTTTATAATTTGTTTGAAAAATCAGTGAGAAACTTTAATGCTAAAAAATACATATATTCTTTAAGAAGTACAATTAGTGATTTACTTAACTGGGTAAGATTTCTTAAAAATCCCAAACTGATGAATTAGCACTACAAAAGCAGGACATTAAGGATCGGCTGATATGCTGATGAAGGCAGCATTAGTTTTTAATAGCGGCGATAATGAGTTAATGATTGCTTATATGGCAGAACAATATATTAAAATGTTTATGGTTGTCTGTGCTGTGTTGTGGTATGAGTTAGCAGTTACTGTAACCCTCACTGCCCAGAATAAGCTCAGACCTCACAGTCTGCTTCAGAAAAGCCATAGACTGTGTAGTTTGCTCCCATACATATTTTGGGGACTTTTCCTTCTTGGAAGCTTTGTGCTAATTGTGTTGATGATCATCCTGTAATACAGATAATGCCACATTAATTTAATAAAATTTCCCTCTTTTTGGTTTCATTGCTATTCAAATGCTATAGCTGCATGATGTTGCTGGATATTTTTTTCCTTTCTGTAATTGAATAGTCTCAAAATGCAGAAACAGCACTCTATTTATTTGATCTGTTTAGAGGAAAATTAATTGGGCTATTTTTATGATTGGTCTTTTGTGTCATGGTCTTATTTTTCACTATCTGATTTATGAAGCTAGAGTAAAAGGACAAAAAAAAATAAATCTGTCTCATTTGAATTGCTGATATTTCATTTACAGAGGTTTAGGTTGGGATTTGGCAGTTTCTGCTTTTGGAGCAGGAGACCCTGAAATCTGAAGTTTCTTTTGCGCTGTTGTGATATTGTGGCTGCTTTGATCTCCCATGATGAAATGCAAGATGCTGCAAAATGAAGGGTTGCTTGAGAGATTGAGGGGGATTTTCCCCCCCTTAAATTCTTTAGACGGCTGGATCAGAGGGGGACCCTCTGGAGGGAGTGGGGTGGGGTGGGGGCTGCAGGCTGGAAATGCCATTAGGGGAATTTGAGCAACAAAGGTCAGAAGAGCCCTTCCTTAAACCCAAGCGAAGGTTGTGACCCCCAAGTCCTGATGGGGCACCATCCCCTTTGAGGCTGCAGGATTGCTCCTCGATGAAACCAAGATGTGGAGGTCTTGCTTTTCCCTTTCCAAAGTAGACAATTTAGTCTGCTGGATGGTGTTTGCTAACCCAGGTCAGAGATCAAACACCAGGCTGAGCAGGGAGTTGCAAACAATGGTTTGGGAAGTCTGCAAAGCAGTGGGCCTAGCAGCACCACCTTCAATACCAGGTTTGAAACCTTCTTCAAAGGGCTGGAGCACCTCTGCTATGAGGACAGGCTGAGAGAGTTGGGGCTGTTCAGCCTGGAGAGGACAAGGCTTCAGGGAGACCTTCTAGTGGCCTTCCAGTACCTGAAGGGGCTACAGGAAGTCTGGGGAGGGACTTTGGCCAAGGGCAGGGAGTGACAGAACAAGGGGTGATGGCTTTAACAAACCCAAATTTAGGAGAGGAGGTTTGGTAGCTGGCAGTTAGTGACTGCTTGGCTGGCTACTTGTGTATCCTTGATTATTTACAATGCCAAGAAAACAAGGTGACTTGAAGCCCTGGAAGGAGACATGGGGCTGATGTATCTGCCTGTGCTAAGGAGTGGGCAATTCCTCAAACCTGGCCCTTGGCCAGCAGCACCTGGGCAGGTTTGGGGATTGAAAATCCCTTGGGTTTGTCTTTCACTTTGACATCTCTGCCCAACCCGGGAAGGGGTTCCAGGTGATGTTAGAGGAGAATTGAGGGCTGCCTACTCTGGTCCCTGCCACTGCAGCCGGGAAGAGCGAGCCCAAGGCGACTGGACCCTGGTGTAATTGCTGCTGCAGGTGTACAATGTCCTGTGCTGCCAGGTAAGTCACGTTTTGGGTGATTTTACTTCCTGTTGTGCTGTGATTTTAAGAAACCTGTTCTTGGCTGATTCCCCCAGAAGATTTTCTAAAATATATATGAATCTGTGGTCTGGCATCTGGCAAAGCGAGCTGTGCCGAGTGCTGGGGCTGGATCAGAGACCGTGGCCTCATAGTGGGCAGCTCTGGTTTGATATAATCTATTTAAAATGTCAAAAGTTTGTGGTTTTTTTTTTTGTTTGTTTTCGGGGTTTTTTTTGCAGTTGACACATAGATTAATTTGAAGCCGATAATTATCATGAACTTGTGGTTCTGTTACTTTCCTCCCCTCTCCTTCCATGAAGGTCTGTAAGGACTTGAGCTGGGGTGCAAAGGGACCAGCTGCCCCTCCAGCTGCTCCCTGGCACTGCTGTGATGTGGGAGGTCACTAGAGGAGCCTTTTGTGACAGCAAGAACTTGCTATGCAGGGAAATGCTGTTATCTCTGTGATAAAATGCTGTTTATGTTGTTTTTGGCAAAAAGCCTTCTTCCCTTCCAGCTACAAATACTAGAGGAGTTTAAATCGTCCAGCTTTAAGGAGATTGACCCAAGCGAGGTACTTGGAGTGCTGCTACCTGGTCCCTGTGAACTCCCTCTCCTTAATGGCCCTTCCTTGTTTGTGGCAGCGTAGCTTGTTGATAAGGAAGTGTTGTCCTCTAATAAATGAGAGATAGCGGATAAGGACACGTTAATAGTTGAAGGTGCTGCATGAGAAACAAATGCCAAAAGCACTTTGGAGGCTGTTGGTGGTGTTTCCTTTCCCAAGGAAGTGTGGACTTTTGTGTGCTCCTGGGCTGCGTAGTTCATGGACAGCGTAAGAGTTGTTAGGAAGTTTCTGTTATCTCTGAGGCTAAAATCTGCTTTGGTTAGTTTTGGTATAATACATCTACATTTTACACTATTTTTTTTTTTAACTATGTTAAGTGTATTTTCTGGTTAAAACATCTCTCAGCACTACATATTTTTTTGTTCTCTAAGCACCTAGTGAAGGGTGTCAGAAGACCTTTTGCTTGTGGTGATGCCATATACCCAAGTTTCACCACTCCAGGAGGGATTCCCATCTCCTGGTGCAGCTGAGAAGGTCAAGCATCAATGAAGAGAGAGTGATTGAAACCACACTGCTTGTTTGAACTACAGACAAAACAAAGTATGAGACTTCATGCTTTAACTCTTCTGCTAAGTCAGAAAAAAAAAGGGGGATAAGGAGAGAAACTTGTTCCAATTAAAAAAACCCAACCTATAGCCATATAGGTTTTATAGCCATTATAGCCATAGTTGAGGGCCACCCCTGCTTCGTCCTGTTGATGAGAGGAAGGATGAAAGAGTCACCAGACTCTGGGCACGTGGGAAATCCCAGGTTGATCCCCTGCTCTCTCACAGGCTTTCTCTTGTCATCCTTGGTAAGTCATCCTTGCCTTTTGGTGTCCCAGCCCCCAGTCTGTAAGGACCACACTCTGGAGTGGGGGAAGAGTGTGAGGAGTCCTCCCCCTGAGAGAAAAGGAGCATCAGGGGCAATGTGTGAAGAATGGACTGCAACCCCCATTCTCTGTCCCCCTGTGCCACTGTGAGGGAGGAGGTAGAGAAATCTGAAGTAAAGTTGAGCCCGAGAAGAAGGGAGGGGTGAGGGGAAGTTGTTTTTAAGATTTAGTTTTGTTTCTCGTTATCCTACTCTGATTTGATTGTTAATAAATTAAACTAATTTCCCCAAATGGAGTCTGTTTTGCCTGTGACAGTAATTGGTGAATGATCTCTCCCTGTCCTTATCTCAACACACGAGCCTTTTCTTATATTTTCTTTCCCCTGTCCAGTTGAGAAGGGCGAGTGATAGAGTGGCTTGATTGGCCCCGGGCACCCAGCCAGGTTCAAGCCACCACACAGGGTTTGCAGGATACTCAAACTATCAAGTAGAGGTTACCTATGCGCGTATAAGAAATTGCTGTTGTGGTAAATCCACATGTGTGTAAGGTAACCATTTTCCAAGGTGATCAGGTTGGGTTGGGTTGAAGGACTACCAGGTCATGACAAGTGTGTTCAGTACGTGAAGAACAAGATGCATCATCACCAACCAGCAAATCTTTGTTGCTACTGTTAGGTACTTCTTGTGTTTGCTTATACATATGTCCATGGAAATCATGGAGAGGGTTTTGCAGGGTTATTTCAAGAGGAGGTCACCATAAGTGATCTGGATGCCTGTAGTCACTGGAGAGAGTGGGTTGCAAGTGTTGCTAGATCATGCTTTCTTTCTCTATTTGTAACTTTGGAGTATGAGACTGTACGGAGTTGTGTTTTTGAGACATACAAAGCAGTGTATTTGAGTGTGCAGTGTAATTAGCAGTGTAATTAGCCTTCTCATTAATGAAAGCCTTGATTTTGACATCCAAAGTAGTGTTCTAGTGGTTGGGAAGAATATATATTGATGTGATGGGGTTGCACAGTGTCCCTAATGACTGCAGTAAGAACTGCTGGTCCAGGGCACTCCATCTGAGCTGCCTTTATGGATCCCAATGAAATATGTAGGGCAGGGTTGTGCGCTATTAGGAGAATGATGTAGGCACACTGCCATGGAGATGGAGGTTAAATCACTGTGGCCTAATGCAGATTGGCACTAAACCTTGCCAAATTAAATGTTCAACCTTTCCTCTGTCAGAGGTTGCATTAGCCAATGGTTTAATTAAGAAAAAAACAGTAATTTTATTCTAAGAGAGAGTTGAGAGGGGTCTTGTACCTTGAGTTGCAACAGTGAATAACGCGGATGTCTGTCGAATTCAAGTGTTCATACTAACAAGTTTTTACAAAATATGAGTCAGGAAGGAGAATTAATTCTATTGCCAAGCAGAAGTTCCTGCTGCTAAATACCGTGGCCTAAAGAAGTGGAGAAGATGGAGTATGGTTAAAGGGGAAGGTAAAAACTCTCTTTTTGTTAGTGAGGTGTCAGTGATAATTGGCTATTGGATGGTTACTCACTGTGGATCAGCGCTTCAGCTGTAGCAAATGGGCTTAGGTTCAGCCTGTGCCTTCTTGTTATTTGTTTCTATAAACTATAACAAAAACTCCACTGATTTTAAGCAGTTGAGCCATTTAAACTAGATTTTGGTTTTGCTTGTTTCTTTGTCTACTGGTCTGGAGAGGGTAGAAGTTCTGCAGGAGCAATTGTGCTTATGTGGTGATCCAGACCTTCACTGGTTTTTGTGTTCCTCCTGATGATGGTGAAAGCTCCTTTCTGCTGTAGGTATTTGGTGTCATCGCAGCAAACTGTGCGAAGCCAAGTGCCTTGGCTGTGATGACTTTGCAATGCTGGGAGGAGTGGTTTGGTTTTTGTGTTGAGATGAGCTGTTGAGTACCTGATCTTTTCTCTGCCTCGTGAGAAAACAGGGCTTCCCATTGCAACTAATACTTTTCCATGGTGGAAATAACCCAAGTGCGTGCATGGGGATATGGAAGAGAACATCAGTTTTCTTGAGCTAGAAGACAAGAGTCAGGGGAAGAAAACCCATCTTCTTGGGCTGGAGAAGCAGTGCAGGCTCAATGGAGGTGGCAATCTGCTAGTGAAGTTCTGGTCAGTTCATCTGCAAGAAATCTTCAAGTGGAGTGAGACTCCCAGGAGCCACATTACTGATAATCAAGCCCAGGCTCCATGAAGATGGTCTCAGCAGCTGTGCTGGTCCTTTCATCTTTCCAAGATGACCCAAGCACTGTCACAGTTGTTCAGGTATCACAAAAAATTCCTGTTTTAATGACATGGTTCTGACGACTGCAACATCAAACCGAGCTCTGCCAGGAACAGCCCCGGTGGGTGTTGTTTGACTTGACAGATTGAAGGTGCTCGTTCAATTAATGCTGCATCATGGTTTACTTTCAGTAACGCAGGAGGTGTCAGCAGTTTTGTTTACGAGCCTCTGTGCTCTCCTGGTTTAAGTCATTCCTGACAAAAGGAAGTTTAAATGCTTGCATTGATTCCTGGCTCCACAGTGCAAAATATCCGCACGTGGCAAAGACGCGGAGATTTTTCAAAGCAGCCTAAAGGATTTAAAGTGCTTTTAACATCTCAGGCACTGAGCTCCCAGGCCTTGGACTACTGCTTTTAAGCATCTGTAAGTCACAAATAGATTTAGAAGATAAAATGCTGGAGGCTATTAGTATGCTCTCAGCTCATACTTTACTTATTAGTTCTTTTGAGGAAAGTACGCTCACTAAATTTCCCCTTTCTAATGTTTAGAGATTGAGATTCACAGATTTGGCCTTTCTAAAAGGCATGTTGGATTTTGTAAAGAATATCGTGGCTTAGAAGCAAGATTTCTGGAGACTTTTTCATAAGTCTCCTCCCTGTCACTGAATACCTGTATATAGTAACCCAAAATATAATCTTTAACAATTTAATATGTGATACATTAAGAAACTAAGATGCTCTCCGCTTTTCAAGTAAAAGCTTGAAAATTGCAGGCGTGTGGCTTCCTTAGAAATATTTTTTAAAAGACTAATTCTGTGTTTGCTAAAAAAAGTCGGTACATCATGTATTAAGAAGTACCAATGTTTGGGTAAAAATGTGGAATAAAATTAAAAAAAAATTCAATTTCAGACTGTATTACTTGTCAGATATATTGGAGTTAATTTGCTTCTGTATCATGTTCATCTGCAGTGGATCTACCAAAATAGCCTAGATGATTGCTCTGCTCCATCTGGTTATTATCGTGCTTCTCGTAATATCCTTGTGCCACGCTGTTGTGGCCGGCCGTGGCTGAGAAAAAGCTTGCTGGAAATTCCTAAAGATCTGCTCTGTTATACGTTACCAACTTGTCAGGAACTCACTTGAAAAATTGAAAATTAGCCAAATGCTTTCTCAAGCCAAAACTAGCCTGAGATGATGTCTATGCATCATACCAAAGAGCTCTTTTTAGTTCCTTAAGGTGACTGACTCCAAATACTCCTCGGATTATTAATAGTGCCCTAATAAACCTGCAGAGTGATCCTATAAATTTCTACATGTTCGAGGGTCAGGCAGTGAAGTCAATATTAATTAATAGTCAAATGTGGTGTTTTATTTCATGTAATCAGCCTCCTGACAGTCTGAGCAGTCTTGGAGGTTAGTTATGCTCAAAGAGTGGGAGCGATGCCAGAGCATCCCATGCTCCGTCGTTATAAAATAGCAAATAATTTTGAGCTGTTGCATGTAATAGCTGCAGATTTAATACGTCACCTGAAATGCTCCATGCCCTTTCATAAGGGGTGGTAGGAGTGATGTTCTGGTGGATCTCATGGTGGTTTCTCTTTGCCCTTCCCACCAGTTTTCGCTGCAGGAGCATTGCAAAGCAATGGAAAAAGTTGGCTTTGTCATGAGGGCAGGAGTGGGGTGCAAAGACCCAGGTGTTGTGGTGACCTAGGGTGATGAGTAGCTTCAGTGGCTTCATGGTGGCAGCTCCAAGGCAGAAGGTTGCAGGGAGAAAGGGAGGGCACATGGAGAAGCTCTGCACTCATAGCACAGATGGAAGAGGCGAGGGGCTCCAGAGAGAGAGAAGAGGATGCCACTGAGGATGCCCCTGATTTGAGCTCTATATAAACTAAATGACTTCAGAATTGTTTAACACGCACTACTGGGAATATTTAAAGGATTAAAATTATTTTTTGGGAGGAGTTGTGTTTGTGTACCAGGGCTGTTCAGCCTGGAGAAGAGAAGGCTCTGGGGGGGACCTTGCAGCAGCCTTTCAGTACCTGAAGGGGCTACAGGAAGGTTGAGGAGGGACTTTGGACAAGGGCAGGGAGTGAGAGAACAAGGGGTGATGGCTTTAAACTGGAAGAAGGGAGATTGAGATTAAATATTAGGAAGAAATTCTTTGGTGTGAGGGTGGTGAGACACTGGCCCAGGTTGCCCAGAGAAGTTGTGGCCGCTCCTCCTTGGAAGCATTGAAGGCCAGGCTGGATGAGGCTTTGAGCAACGTGGTCTAGTGGAAGGTGTCCCTGCTGATGGCAGGGGGGTTGGAACTGGATGAGCTTTAGGGTCCCTTCCAACCCAAACCATTCTATCATTCTATGACTGACAGATTACTCTGCTCAAAACCAAATTCATTTATTTGAAGGAGTGATTTATAGGTTATTCTGCCTTTCAGTAGCTGATCTGCAGTTCCTGGAAGTTCCTTGTGAAGGCTTCTTTTCCTGGCTGGCAGTTGACATCTCACCTGGATTTGGCTGTAGTGAGGAGGATTCATGTGTGGTGGAGCCAGGCTGCATCCACCATGCTCATCTCCAAACCTGCGACATACTTAATTCTTGGGGAAGAAAATAAGAAAATTTGCAGAGTTTTGTGGCCGGTTAACCCAAAAAATACTTCATTTTTGTGGAACAAAACAAGAGATTTGTGCTCAGTGAAAGGTTTACTATTGAATTTTTAAAATATTACATATATACATATGCATGCATAAATACAATATTTGAATATAAAATAAACATATATCCACTGCCAGTGCTACTAGTGGTACATTAGTGGTTTAATTCAACTTAAATACATTTTGCCCACCACCCTGTTGTAGATGGAGTTGCCATCTCTGGTCTCCTCAGTGACATCCCTCACCATAGGGCATCTTGATGGTGGCCCTGCAGGGTAGAGCCAAGTGTGTTGCTGTTTCCAAAGCAAAACCTCTCTCTTTTTCAGGTTTTTTTTCACTGTTTAATCTGATCGGTTCATTCAGGGAAAACAAACTTTTGATTGAAGTCCTTCCATGTCCCAGTTTTGACCCCTGTACAGTAGAGAACATCTTGTGATTCTAGTTTAGATCCATCATATATTTATATATATTGTCCTAATATCATGTTTAAGGCCTTTGCTGGAAGATTTTGACTAAAGCAAGTTATGTGAATGCTTTCTGAATCTGGGTTTTTAATAACATTAACCAGATGTTAGGCAGCCTATTTTGGGGAGGGATGTGTGGAGATGAAGGATAGGAGTGGCAGCTCTTTCTATCATGCTCTGCTTTTCTAATGCTTAAGGACACAGTTGTTCATCATCCACGTTTCTGTATCCAGATGCAGATGAAAATAAATTTTCCTGGTTCTAACCATTTTTTCAACAAAATTGTTTAAATCCTTTCTGCAAAGCTCAGGGTTTCTTTCTGTGAGCTCTGCTTATCCCAAGAAGTTTCCTAAAGGAGATGTATGGCAATAGCAATACACATCTGCCTGCTCTGTTCCTGCTCAACCTTTAGATGTTGGTGTCATCTTGACAGATGAAGTTTTCCGAGGTGACACGTATTTCTACACCAACCAAAAAGTCTGCTGGATTGAGTTGTGCTTCTGCTATCTTCTTGACCAGGTGTTTTCTCCCATCTGGATTGTTTGGGGTTTTGGGGTGCAAACCCCAGCTGCAGATGGAGCTGTGGAAGGGATTGTCCCATGGATCAGCCCTCCATTGAGCAGTTCAGCAAACCTCTGGCCGATGGGACATCCCAGTGCTGGTGCAGTCCTGAATGCTTTCACAGTCGCTGCCTTTTTCCACTTTTGTTTTTTTTAATAGGGTTTTGACTTCATCTCTGGCTGTAATGGTTTTTTGTGCAGTTGAGGAGATAAACTGAGAAGGTCCACTTGAAGGTACCTCGTTGACAGCCTCTCCTCCACTGCGGGAGTGCTTTCTCTTTCTGGCCATGTGTGGTTTTTAGCTGTAGCAGCTGAATTTTGAGTGCGTATTGTCGAGCACATCACAAGGCTTTTTGGTCAGCTGAGCACATGTGCGCTTTGAAAGAATTCCCCCACGTTACGGTGGGTTTTCATTCAATGCCAGCAACTTCAAAACAATGTAGCTAGATCCCTTCTTTTTACATTGGTGCAAAAGCAGGATAAATAACTGGAGATAAATTAATTTGGGAGACAGACTTTTTGGGGGAGGTTTTTTTTTTTTCTTTATCTCCATGGGGCCGAAAATTGATCTTGGTTTCAGATGCGTTCCTGCAGTGTGGATTTAGATTTAGCTGCAATCTGGTATGTCTTCTAATGAGAAATCTGGCTGCCTCTTCTTCCCTGTAGCATTTCTTGCTCCATTTCTTGTCTTTTTTTGTTTGTGTGCACCTTCCATAAAGCCCACCAGCTTGAGCATCTTTTAGTCTCAGTTTAAGCACATGTTCATGTACTTCCTTGGATAGGGGAGGATTTAAGTCCTGAACTGCCACTACATTGTCTGTTCTCTGACAATCCATCTGCAAAATTAACACAAACCTCTGGCTTTTTTTCAGATATGCTTGTAATGTGAGTAAATAAACAGCTCAGTGTTTTCCTATATATAGGAAATATATTCCATAACTATACCCAGTAACTCTCACTGTGCAGACATAGGTATTCTCATAGAATAATAGTGGTTGGGAAAGACCCTTAAGGTCATTGAGTCCAACCATAATCCTAACACTACCAATCCCATCTCTAAACCATGTCCCTAAGCACCTCATCTACCCATCTTTTAAATACCTCCAGGGATGGTGACTCCACCACTTCCCTGGGCAGCCTGTTCCAATGTTTGCTACCCTTTCTGTGAAGAAATTTTTCCTAATATCTAACCTAAACCTCCCCTGCTGCAACTTGTAGCCATTTCCTCTTTTTCTGTCATTTTGAATGAGACCACCCAACTAGCTGGTATTTTTTTTAACCACTGTGTCTAAACTTGAGTTTTATTGCCATAGCTACATCAGCCAGGGTTGGGATGGCCTTGATACTGGGGAAGCACTGTGTTGGATGATTAAACAGCTGCTTTTTGAGGTAATTCCTCTGTTGTGGGATAGGTCTGAGTGGATGGAGGCTGATTAATGCCTGCTAGTGAGTTCGGGCATTCGTGCCTGAACTCCAAGTATCATTTTTATCATGGGGGAGGAGAGAAAGCAACTGGTGAGTTGGTTTAACTGGTGAATTGTTGGTGTTGTGTGGGAATAAGGGCCATGATGGCTAGGAGACTGGGGTGCCTGCCTCGGCTGTACTTTGTTCTCCAGGATGGGAAAGAAGTTGTAGACTATCTAACCTAAACCCCAAACCAAAACAAACCCAAACCAAAACAAACAAAAAACCCCAACAAACAAAAAACTTAAGCATCTCAATGTCTTGGCAAGTCTGAGCCTTAGAGCTGGTTTTCCAAAGGGTATTGGACCCCTTGTGTGATTGTTGGGTTTAGGCGATACCTGCCCAGGCATGTCCAAGTTTGCAAGTAGGTGTTGGAGTTCAGTCCTCCATCTTTATTCCTGTTTGTTTACTGAGTGCTAAGAGACTTTGGATGGGATCCTGAGACACCCTTTCTCCAAATGGATCCGTCCTGTATTTGCAGGGGAGCTTGCGAGCACATGCAGAAATAGGATTTAATGCGAATATATCCTCCATCAAAATCTGTATTAAATGGAAATAGGGCTCCCTGGACTCCCCTGATCTCTGGTTTGAGTGGCTGAGTGATGGAGAGAGTCTTGGCCTACTTTGAAGTGAGAGAAAGGGAATGTGTAAGGGGAAGCAGGAGCTGGAGTTGCCAGGGAAACACGAGCGGGGATGCTCGCATGGCTCTCACCTGATCCCTGCCGCAGCAGCTCTGCCGTGCAGGTTCCCTTACATACAAGTGTCATGTAGCCTCCCGGGTGAATTCATGGTCACAAAAATCTGCTTAAATTGTCCATTCCGGGAGTATTTCTCCCTCGAGGCTCAAGGGGCAGCAGCAGGGCCCTAGGGAGATGGGGGACACGCAGTCAGCCCCTGGGCTGCTCTGGGGATGTGCTTGCTGCCCATCGGCATCGCGGCCATCCCCAAGGGTTGTACTGAGGAATGAGGCAAATAGGGTTTTTCTCCTTCTGGGATCACTTTTGGGGAATTGCCAGCTCTCCCTTGCTGGGAAGAAACACAGGAGGTTCAGTGGTTTCTCCACTCATGGCCCTGTTGCAGGACATGGGGACGATGCTGGACCCATTTGGGTTGTCCCTATTTTCATTGCTCTTACAACTGTCGTTCCCATTTGTCCCCCTGGACTACGAGTCCCACAGGACTTTGCTATTTGAATAATTTGTACCAGGCCATGTTCCTAGTGCTTAGCATATCCCATACCAGGAAAGATGACTTTCATCAAATTTATGATTATGCAGGTATTTCCTTTCCTGCAAATGTTTTATTTATTGCAGTGGTTATTGATAGCTGCACTTACCAATTCTGTTGAGGCAAAACAATCTTCTACAACTGCTTTTTTTTTTTTTTTTTTGGATGTGTGTGATAAAAATCAATCCTGGCAAAAATTTGAATATATGGATTCCACTTGGCTTTCCCCCCCTTGTAAGATTTAATAACATCTTGTAAATGTTTTCATCAGCTGCTCCTGTGTTCTTTAATTGAGCGCAGATGAGTGAATGGTTATTGTATGTCTGCTTTTTTTTTTTTTTTTTTTT
>NW_010332992.1:6529-7079 GCF_000700745.2 Antrostomus carolinensis | reverse complement strand
CCCCAGCCAGTCATCCATCACCCAGTGCAGCCCCCAAGCCCCACAGGGGCTGGGCAACACACTCCCGGGGGGGATTTGCTGTTTGCTCGCTGTAATTGCACCCGGGGGGACAAGCCTGTTTGTGCTATTGCTGCCCTGAAGCACTCGCCCTCTTTTCCTCCAGCCCCAGGTCTGCTCCCTGCACTCACC
The DNA here is from genome assembly GCF_000700745.2 of Antrostomus carolinensis. Taxonomy (NCBI): domain Eukaryota; kingdom Metazoa; phylum Chordata; class Aves; order Caprimulgiformes; family Caprimulgidae; genus Antrostomus; species Antrostomus carolinensis. The sequence goes on along the minus strand of NW_010332992.1, from coordinate 6,890 downwards.
GCATGTCAAAGGTGGAGCCCAGGAACGAGGGCTTCAAGGTCTCAGAGGCTGTGGCCATGGTGTAAGGGGGCTGAGCCGTGGACTCGTTCCAGTATTTGTCCTTCACGGCAGGGGGCAGGTTCTGGTACATGTCATCCACGGAGAGCAGGGACACCTGGGTGCGGCAAAGGCAGGGGACAGAGGTGGCTTTACAAGAACATGAGCAGGACCAGTGGTTGCAGATGCTGTTCCTGGCACCAACTTGGTAGGGGTCTGTCTGGGCTCTGCAAGGGGCCAGGGAGGCTCCAGGCCCATCTCCTGGCTGCATTTGGGGTTTTTGAATGTGTTTCTCAGAGGTGAGAGGCTGAGCACTGGTGCTAGG
>NW_010332992.1:5839-6486 GCF_000700745.2 Antrostomus carolinensis | reverse complement strand
GCTGAGCGTCCCTTGGAGGTGCTGACCATACTGTGGGGAGCAGACACACAGAGGGACAGGGATGGAGGGACAAGCTGCAGCCCTGCTTCCTTGCGTGGGAATCTCTTTTGGACAAGGACCTGTGGCCAGGAGCAGGGCTGGGGGCTGGCAGGGCACAGGTCCCACTGCCAGGGAGCAGGGATGTTCCTGTGACCTGAATGCAGCGGCCCCGCACAATGTCAGCCTGGGGCAGGACCCACCTGCAGGTTCCTGTCTATCAGCTTGTTGGTCTCAAAGTCATCGTCATCTTCTCCAAAGGGGTTAATGATCTGCTCTGCAACCTGGCAAGGGAAGGGGCCAGGTGAGACAAGGGAGCAGGGACAGGGACACCTTCCCATGGGGCTCTCCATCCTTTGGTCCACCCATGGGGCACATGAAATGCGCAGACTTGGAGCTCCGTGGTGCCCCGGTGTCATGGCTGGGCCCAGAGGATGTGTCCCCAGGGGCAGCTAGCAGTGACATGCTTGGTGCCATGCCCTGGGCCAGCCACCCCTGCAGCCCAGGGCGGGTGCTCCGGGACACCCAGCCACCCCCAGCCCATAAAGCAAAGCCCAGTGGCATGGCCATGTCTCACCTTCAGCCAGCCGGCGTAGAAGAAGAACTGGAGG
>NW_010332992.1:3071-5829 GCF_000700745.2 Antrostomus carolinensis | reverse complement strand
TGTCCAGGTCCCCCTCCTGCCCCGGCTCCAGTGGCTCCAGGAACTGCCGCCCGATGAGGCAAAAGGCGAAGAATGAGTAGACAGCGATGGTGACCACCTGCCAGGAGCGTGGGTCAACCAGCAGCCAGGGTGGCAGCCGAGTGGGACGCTCGGCACAGGAGTGGCGAGGATGCGAGAGGCTCAGCCGGTCACTGATGCTCTCATGGGCTTAAAGCTAAACCCCACTGCCACCCTGCCACCCTGCCCAGGCTCCTGCACATCCCGGCAGGGCTGCGAGCCAGCGGCCATGCTGGATCCAGCACCAGATTCAACATGGGTCTAAAGTGCTTTTAGGATGGGGGGTAAAGTTCTCCCCATCAGAGTGGAGGGAGGAGGCTGTAGGGTTCCTCTGACCTCGTGGGGTGGAAGGAGCTGGGGTCTGGGCTCGGGAGACCCGTGGGGTGGGTGTGTGGGTACCCACCTGCGTGTACACCAGGGGGATGCTGATCCAGTCGTAATGGAACAACATGCTGCACTTGGCCCGGTAGAGATTCAGCTCCTGGGCAGAGAGGACAAGGACAGGTGACCCAGGCTTTGCACGAGCCCCCCCATGGTGCCTGGTCCCCTCCATGCACTCGGCACTAACTCACGTCCATGAGCAGGCGAAGGGCCACGTCATCACGGATGCTGCCGTCCCGTCTGGCCTGGGCTGCCAGGTTGGTGAACCACACGCAGGGGATCCAGTACTTGTTGAAGTCAGAGTGGAGGCTCTCGAACTTCTTGCGCTCATCTTGCGTCATGAAGCCTGCGGTGGGACAGAGGCTCAGTGCCATGGCCCCCCTATCAGTAGGGGAGAGCCCTTCTGGGGACAGTCCCCAGTGAGAACGTGTGGGTTTCCAGGTGAAACTACAGCCCCTGAAGATGGGCTCTGGGCAGAGGGGACACAGGGCTCTTTGGGGGTGAACATCCCTGCAAGGATGCCACTTTTCTGTGGGGCAGTTTGAGGCAGGGATGCTTGCAAGGATTCCTAGGCCCCAGCACACCCTCGTGGTGACAGGGACACATCCATGGCCCCCAGCTCTCACCCCACATTGCAAGCCATCATGCCCAGGGTTTAGCTCCTCACCCGCTTCCACCACGTGGTCCATGGTGGGGAAGCGCTTGAGCACCCTGGTGCTGACGGAACGCAGGATGAGGACCGCTGACAGGTTGGCGTAGCGGATGAGGGTGCGCCGCAGGATCCGGCCCCTCTCATCCTTGCCATGGACGTTGCTGGAGATGACACACATAAGCTGGTCGGGCAGGGGGATGCTAGTGTACTGGGCCCACCACCGGTTCACAATCAGGGTGACGTAAAAACCTGCACCAAGAGAAAGCATGTGGGGGGACTTGGCATGACTGGGTGGTGGGTTGAGGCCAGGAGGAGCCTATGCCAGGAGAGCTGCCATGTTTCCAGGGGTGACAGATTTCTCTGTGGCCAAGAGATAAAGAGCGTGTTGTGCTTCTTTTTGGGCTGCCCTCCCCAGGGATGGAGGTTGGGATGTCCCCAGCTCTTCCCTGCCCTGAGTGCAGGTGGCACAGGGAAGGACAACCGCCTCTTGTAGATAAGGTGCCCCTTTCCTGGGCAGGGGGAGGAGGGTGCAGAGCAGGCCAAGGGAAATCACAGCCTCCCACTGGCATCCCCAGGGCCAAGGAGCTGTGCTTGGTGGGTCTGGAAGCCAGGTGTCATCCCCGGGGCACCAGGCTCCTCCATCCCTCACCCAGTGGTGTCCAAGGGATGTTTTTGGGCAAGGGGTCAGGATGGGCACCGGGGGCAACTTCAAACCACCAGCACCGAGGGGAGCAGGGGACCCCAAGTCCCATGTTCAGGGGAGGGACCCGTACCTAGGACGAACGACATGGGGATGAGGTCTGTGGAGCGGTTGCAGTATTGAGCAACTTTGGTATAGAGGCGCTTCTGCTCCTCGGTCAGCAGCCGCCTGCAGAGGACATGCAGCAGGGACAGGGTCACACAGCAGGGACAGGGACTTGGAGTGGGGTCAGGGTCACACAGCAGGGACAGGGACACACAGTAGGGACAGGGACATGGAGTGGGGTCAGGGATGAGCAGTGGGGCTGGGGTGCTGCCTCAGACCTCCACAAAAAGCCATTGCCTGATCCCCCACCTCCTTGCCCTCCCCTGCCCACTCCCACCCTCCCTGGGGGAGTCCCCTGGGCTTCTCCCCTCCTTGCAGGGACCCCAGGCCCTGACTGATGGGGAATCTCTGCACACTCCAGTGGGTCAGCAGGGAGGGACACGACTGGCGGTGACACACTGGCCCTGCTCACCGATAGATGAGGCTGAGCACGGCGTACAGCACCACGAAGACAATGAACTCCTTGTACAGCAGCTTGTAGATGCTTCCTTTCCAGCGAAAGAGCAGCTTGGAGAAACCTCCGAAACGGGAGTTGGCGACTTTCAGTGTGTAGGAGACGGTCATCGTGGCTCAGACCCACACCTCTGCAGAAAAATCCTTCTCTTGCTGGCTGGCAACTAAACTGAGGAGAACCAGGGTTCCTGCTGCTGTCCAGGCTGCAGGGCCTGGGGACACACACTCACTCCCACGCCAAGCACTGTGTCCCATCAGCAGGATCACCTACACGGCCACCCTGCCCTCCCACGCCTGCCACAGCCACTGCCTGCTCCCTGCCTGCACCCACCCACCCTGCCACTGCCTCTTCCCCCTAAATACCCCAGTACGGGCTGCACAGCCGAGCCCTCCCCGTGGTGGAATTAGGC
>NW_010332992.1:2355-2768 GCF_000700745.2 Antrostomus carolinensis | reverse complement strand
AAGTCCCCCCGTCACTGCCCAAGTCCTCGCTGCCAGCAACAGGCAGTGCCTGCGGCCTCGTCCGGTCTGCAGCCCCTGGGGACGGCTGGCTGAGCCCTGCCTGTCCTGCCTCAGCACTTGTGTCCCCGGGGGAGGCACTTGAGGATGGCATGAGCGGGGACACAACGAGATGCCCTGGCTGCAGTACCTGGCAAGGGGTGATGGAGAAATATTAAAGGCTGGCACCGGGCCACTTTCCCAGGGCCTGGAAGGGAGCGGGAAGGGAAGAATTCCAGTGTGTCATAAAACAGTGGGAAACATCCGTGAGTGAGAGTGAGACATGCAGGGAAATAATCCCATCCTTGTCCCTGACCCACACTGGGGCTGGGACTGAGCACTGCTGGGGCCCGGGGCTTGTCCCACCACGGGCTGCC
>NW_010332992.1:0-2339 GCF_000700745.2 Antrostomus carolinensis | reverse complement strand
AAACCCCGCTTCCTTCGCCGGCCGGAGCACTGTGTCCTGCTCTGCCTGGCTCCCTCCCTTCCTGCCCGGGCACAGTGCCTGGCCCAGGCCCAGGACAGCTCCAGTGCAGAGTGGGGCGGCCACTGGGGCTGCCAGCCTGGGAAATGTCACCCTGGGTAGCAGGGACAGGGGTCAAGGGCACCTGCATCCCCACAACTCCCATCCCTGGAGAAGGGCTTAAGCACCCATGGGTGAGACTTGCCTGTGCAGGGGGGTGATTTACAGCACCCTCAGCCTTTGTCCTGTTCCCAGAAGCCCCACAAGTCCCTGTCCTGGCCAGGAACCGTGGCATTTACAGCAGGCTGACACCTTCCCCAGCCCTGCTGTAAATCACGGTGCAAGGCAGAGGCTCTGCTCCGCTGGGCCAGGAAAGGGGCCCCAGGGCTCCTGGATGAGACCCACCATGCTGGGGCATCACCCAGGGCATGGGAGGGGAAATGGGCAGGAGTGAAGCCCCCCTTCCCTGCTCTCCCCCATGTCCCAGTGGTCAGCTCCCCACCACCCCAAACCACGCAGACACAGGGATGGAGCTGCACTGCCAGGAGTAAAATTGTTTATTTCTTATTGAGAGCTGGATCCTACAGGGTTTGGCAGCACATCGGGCAGGGGAGGCTGCAAGGGGCAGCCCCCAGTTTCTCCCTGTGTGCATGTGCACCTTGCACACCTGCTCACACCCACCTGTGCACAGTCCCTGTGCATCGCCCGTTTCACTCAGCAGGACATGGTTGGATGTGGGTGGGCAGCAGGCAGGGCCACCCCAGGCTCCACCTGCCAAGCCCAGGGCACCCCATCCACGTGTGACATGCCCCGCAGACCACCCCCATGCAGAGCCAGCCCCATTTCATGTCCCCAGACCTTGCTCTCTGCGGGCTGGGGAGAAGCAAGTCTGTGCCAGATACCATCTGGCTCCAGCGAGAGAGGATGGAGGCCCTGGTTGGTGGGTCTGGCACATACAGTATTGTCACCTGGTCCTCAAAACCAGCTCCCACCTCCTGTCCACGTCCTTCCTTGGGCACTGTCAGCCCATGTGTCCCCAGACACTGCCAGCCTGCGGCAGGGTCACCAGTGCCCAAAGCACTTCCACATCCACTGCCCAGCTTCAGAACATGGCAAGCAAGGGGTGCACATGGTAGCACAGTGGAAGGGATGGGAATTTGGGGGTGCAGCTTTGCAAACAGCCACTGTAAGCCACGGCAGGACAGCTCGTGCCTCTCCTGCTCTGCCAGCTTTCACTACCACCCGGCCCTTGCCATCCTCCTGGCGTGTCCCAGACACAGCCCGAGTCCCAGAATCAGTGCAGGTCAATGTTCTCATACTCCAGGTTGTCTGAGTCCTCCAGCTCAATGCCAGGTACCAGGTTGTAATAGTTGGTTGACTGATTCATGTAGATCTTCTCCCGGTCAGCAGAGTCCTTCAGGACTTCGCTCACACTGACAGTGTCCACCTCTGTCTCGCTGACCTCCAGCTCCTCTGCCCTTGATGCTGGGGTGTCCCACTGCCTGCCTGGCCCTGTGCCCCTCTGCCCTTCATGGGTTGGCACCTGGGAACTGCTGGGAGGTCCCATTTGGATCTCCACTTCCTCATAGAGGTCTCTGCTGCTTTCCAGCAGGTCCTCGGAGGGCTGGAGCAGGACCTGGCTCCTCAGTAGCACCTTCTCTGTCTCAGAATGGGCAGCAGGCAGCTCATAGGGGACATAGTGGTGGGACTCCACAGGCACCGGCACGTTGCCCCTCTCTGCTGTGGACGGGTGGCTCTGGGACCTGCTCTGAAGGCTGTAGTTGGTCTTTCTCATCCGCCTGCAGAAGCACCAGGCAATGCTGGCAAGGATGAGGAGAGGGGGCAGGCAGATGAAGAGGGCGGTGAGGCTGTGCGAGCGGCACAGGTCATCCCGGGGAACGCTCTGGAGGTCCACACCGTGGTACCGCTCCGGCGTGTGGCAGGTAACCTCAGCGGCCAGGCTGGGCCAACCCTCCAGGTTGCTGAGCAAAGCGCAGCTGCAGTCCCAGCTGTTGTTGGAGAGTTGGAGGTGGAGTAGAGATGGCTTCAGGAGGCTGGCGGGAAGGAAGGTCAGGGCATTGAAGCCCAGGTAGACCTCCTGGACCTGGGTTGATGCTTTCAGGAAGGACTTGGGCAGCTCCTGGAGCTGGTTGCTGTCCAAATAAAGGACCTTCAAATTAGGGGCATCTTCCAGAAAGCTTCCAGGGAGACTTTCCAGCAGGTTGTGACTTAAGTGCAAGATCTCCAAGGCAGGGGGGCCTCCCTGCGCGTTGCTGATATCCACGATGCTGCAGTGAGAGAGG
>NW_010332991.1:0-516 GCF_000700745.2 Antrostomus carolinensis | reverse complement strand
GGGGGGACGGGACGGGACGACACGACCCGCCGGGCGGCGAGCGCACCCGCGCAGAGCCGCGCAGCCCCGGCGAGGCTTCCCCGCAGAAAGCCGGCCCGAGGTCGAAATGCACAAACGACGTGCAGGAGCTACTCGCTGTACATATTTTATTCTTTATTATTATTATTATTATTATTATTGTTCTGTAAACATGTTGCACAAATTTAGCCCTTTTTTAATTATTATTATAATTTCCGTTCTGTTTCGTGTGGCTGTAAAACATGATGCTTTGTGTACTGAGATCTTGACATTTTACTTGTGAAACTCAGAAGATGTGATAAACTGAGCTCGGCTGTGTTTAGTGTTCTATATGTTTTTTTTTTTATATTGAGAATGTTAACTTATTGCTTTGTATCTGGGGAAGGAAAAGAAAACAACAAAACACACACAAATCTTTGTACATAAGTTATAAAGTTTCTTTGAGACAGTAAAATTATGGTTTGGAAAAAGAGACACGCGTGCTCCCTGTCTCGTAGC
>NW_010332990.1:11033-13524 GCF_000700745.2 Antrostomus carolinensis | reverse complement strand
CTCCCTTCTCCCTTCTCCCTTCTCCCCTCTCCCCTCTCCCAACATTTAGTGCTGCTTGTTTTCTATGACCTGAAAATGCTACTGTAGTTTTTGATGTCTGCTGCCATAACATCCCTGTTCTTTCCCTTCCCAGAAGACCACTCTAGTGTTTGCCCTCTTTTGAACAAGGTTTCTTCTCACACTGTTGCTGTCCTTAAGTGCTATAGGATATTTTTCTGCTATAGGTTTCTTAGAATGAATTCTTTTTAAATAGCTCAACTCTGGAAAAGGAATTAAAATCTGAAAAGGAACAGAGACAAACTTTGCAAAGAGAACTACACCAAGAGAAAGATGCTACCACTCTGCTTAAAACAGAATTGCAACAAATGGAAGGACTGAAAAAGGTAGGTACAGAGCAAACGTACCCAGTGTTGGGGATTAAAGCTGGCTCGGAACCAGAGCACTGTTTGCATCTGTAGTAGAGTATTTCTTCTGTACCACCCTCCTCTGAGTGTTCCAAAAGCTTGGCTGATGTAATGCAGGTCTGCACATGAAATGCTGAGAGAAGGAACTTGGAGCAATATGGAGCTTGGGCAATGAAAACAGCTCAGTTAGAGGCGGCTGAGGAGGTCGCTCGCTGAGCTCGAGGCGGCTGAGGAGGTCGCTCTCTGAGCTGGATGTGGCTGAGGAGGTCGCTCTCTGAGCTCGAGGTGGCTGAGGAGGTCGCTCTCTGAGCTCAAGGTGGCTAAGGAGGTCGCTCTCTGAGCTCGAGGTGGCTGAGGAGGTCGCTCTCTGCCCTGCCTTGGCTGCACGAGTGTCTGAGCCGTTCATCAGTGAGCAGCTGAAGCTGCTGTGGGATATCTGGGGACAAAAAGCTCCTCAGCTGTCCCATGGTGAGATACACCCGCTGAGGTAGGAAATGGCAAGTTCAGAGCTTTCAGTGGCAGCGTGAGGTCCTTCAACTGTATGTGATAAAATAAGAACATGTTTTCAAGCATTCCAAACAACTAAATGCCATTTACTTATTAAGCATGAACGTTCTTATGAACCTAAAGAGAATTTGCTCCCGTGTATCTGGCAGTTTAGAGTTTGAAGGCACAATTGTGCACCAGTATCTGTCTGTATGCTCCTGTGTGGGTATAGGACTGCTGCATTCTCACCATGCTCAATGATGTCCAAAGCTTGAAAGTCTTCCTCTTTTTCTGGTAAATATGGTTAAATGATTTCATTGTGCTCTACAAGAACCCATGGGTAGTCCATGTAATTCTAAAAATCATGCCTTAGAAACAGGTAGCTTTGTGAAGTGCTTGGGTAGTTTGGATAGAGTGTCTGTCTAGTCTATAGATCAAAATTAGTGCACAAAGAACTTGATTTTGTGCTTAATTTTATAGGAACTGAGAAAACTGCAAGACGAGAAGCAGCAGTTAGAGAAAGTCTGTGAGGAGCAGGAGCAAGCTCTTCAAGAAATGGGACTTCATCTCAGCCAGTAAGTTCTAGGAACTGAATTCCTCTAATGGAGTGTCAAACTAATGCATTTTAAAATTATTGGTATCCAGTTATAAAAATCAATAAACATGAGAATTTTAGGAGACAATTACTGTACATGGGAAACTGAACAGCCATGAAATAAAAGTGGGGGATGATCCTTACGTGACTGGGATGGGAAACAATAGAGTAAATGCTTAGTTCTTAGGGTGGAACTGTGCTTGTCCCACATTCTCCTGACTATACTGAAAAGGGGGCAAACCCCAAGGTGCCAAAGCTTCCTGGTGATACTGAGCAGTTCAGAGTTGTAACAGGGAGCTGACTGAAGAATTAGAGTTTAGAGTGAGTGGGTGGGCAGTGGAATGGCAGGTAACATTGAACACAACTAAACAAAAAGTCATGCAGAGGGAATAATTTTATTTTTTTTCCAGATCAAAGTTGAAGATGGAAGATATTAAAGAAGTAAATAAAGCACTAAAGGTACTCTGCCTCTGCTGGGTATTTTGACTAAACAGATGCATTTCATTTAACACCTTCAAATTTCACCCCGGTTCTCCTACTTTAAAAGATGGCTTTTGAAAAATACCCACAATGCTGCTAAGCTGCCTTTGAATTTTATTTTATAAATGTATTTGTATGTACAGCAAAGTTTTCATTCCCATTTTCTAGGGTCATACCTGGCTGAAGGATGATGAAGCAACGCACTGCAAGCAATGTGAAAAGGAATTCTCTATCTCAAGAAGGAAGGTAGTGTGCAGTGGATTATTTTTTTTCCCTTTTGTTACAGAAAACAAAAATAGTGCTGTTGCCCAGTTTGCCAGGGTAGACTGACACTGCTTGAATGCCAGGTCTTGTTGGCATGATAACTACATAGAGAAGTAACTTGGTATTTCCCATCTGAAAAATAATGTTCTTCTGGGGAGATCTTATAGAAGCCTTCCAGTACCTGAAGGGGCTACAAGAAAGCTGGGGAGGGACTTTTCATAAGGGCAGTTAATGACAAAACAAGGGGAAATGGGTTTAAGCT
>NW_010332990.1:10530-10892 GCF_000700745.2 Antrostomus carolinensis | reverse complement strand
CTGGTCTAGTGGAAGGTGTCCCTGCTGATGGCAGGGGGGTTGGAACTGGATGAGCTTTAAGGTCCCTTCCAACCCAAACCAGTCTGTGATTCTGCTTGGGCCCTTTCCTGCGCAGGAAGCTGTTATGGGCTGTGCTCCCTCGTGATGTGGTTCCTGTCATGCTGTGTGCGATGAGGACTGGGCTCGGGCTCTGTGCCCTTCAGGGTGGCTGCCAGGGTCCTGCTCTGTGGTTGGGGGCAGCTCAGTGTCCCTGCACAGGGCACCTGGCAGCCCAGGCACCAGATTTCCTCTGCAGGGAGCTGGGCCTGTGTGTGCTTCACAGAATCACAGAATGTCAGGGATTGGAAGGGACCTCGAAAGAT
>NW_010332990.1:8474-10481 GCF_000700745.2 Antrostomus carolinensis | reverse complement strand
TCCAGGCAGGTTTTGAATGTCTCCAGAGAAGGAGACTCCACACCCTCCCTGGGCAGCCTGTCCCAGGGCTCTGTCACCCTCACTGTAAAGAAGTTTCTTCTGAAGTTTAAGCGGAACCTCCTGTGTTCCAGCTCACACCCACTGCCCCTTGTCCCTGGGCCTGGCTGTGTGGGGATCCACACAGGGTGTGCTGGGGAGCTCTGGCGGGGCAGCAGAGCGGCTCCTCCAGCCCCGCTCTGCCTGGGAGCCCAGGGTGAGGGGGGAAGCCGGGCTGTGCAGGGATCCCACCGCTTCCCCTGCAAACCTCTGCACAGGAGGAAGCGCTGCTGGGAGCAGCCAGGCCTGTTGGGAACCAGAGAGTGATGTCAGGGGATCAAAGCTTTTCTAAGGTCCAATTTCTCTCCTGACGATGCTCAAGTTTTCAGGCTGCCGTGCTCATTGTAATTCTCTCTTTGTAGCATCACTGCAGAAACTGTGGGGACATCTTCTGCAACACTTGTTCCAGTAACGAGCTCGCGCTGCCATCGTATCCTAAGCCTGTCCGCGTTTGCGATACTTGTCACACTTTACTCCTTCAGCGGTGTTCGTCCAATTCCTCCTAAGGCTTTGGGAACCTCGACAGGACCACTTTAACATTGGAAAAGTAGCCATCTTTTTTTTATTTGTTTAAATTTTGAATTCCAGGCATCATCTGTGCAGCAGAGTGTCTGGTCTCTAATCTGTAAGACTGAGCGGTGTAAAATAATTTGTAGGGATTATGCAAGCTAATGTTTCTCCAACTGGAATAATTAAGAAAATTATATCAACTGTAATTTTCCTTGAAACTAAAATGCAAATTCACTTTTCTGATTTTTATAAATATTTGTATTAAAATTTGTATGTGGTACTTCCATTTATTTGATCCCTTAAGCTGCCAACTGTCTTTCTGCACATTAACTTCAGTTCCTCTGTGTCTTCACTGTAGGTGCTCCTGTGAGTTCCACGGGCTAGTGTACAGTTTTGTATTTGCTCTAAGTACAGAGAAGCAAAGTCAATTTATGAATTGTCTATAGAAAGAGCTTTATGATGAGTGTCAACGTGCCTTCAGTTCACTGCAGAGTCAAAAACTACACCTTGTACTTGTTCTGAACGTCGCTGCCACCACAGGACGGTAGTTACACAATAAAACCTTTTGCAAAAACTGAAAGCAGGAGTGAAGGTGTGATTTTTAACAGCTGTCAGTCACGGATCTCAGAAGAGAATGTTCTTGTACAGCCATGGACATGGAGGGCTGAAGCTAGAGACAGTGAAATGCCTCTAGAATAGCTGACCATGTGTGTGCTCTTCACAGGGATTCTCCTCACAGGTGCCAGGTAAAGCCAAAGCTCTGCAGAGGCAACTGCTTCTGTCCTTCCCCAGGAGAAAAGCGGGAAGTGAGTCCAGAGGGCCAGGACCACCTTGGACACAGCAGGGCTAGGATTAGCTGCTGCCATCAGTAAGGGCATCACTGACTTGCTCAGGGTGAGGCAGGACTGGTCAAACACACAGTTTGGGATACGCTGTGTTCATGGAGCACCAGCTCTGCTGCCAGGTCAGCTGTCACCTTCCACCCATGATGGTCATGGAGACAGCAGCATCCCCAGCAGCACCTGCACTGCTCAGCAGACACAGTCAGCACAGAGCTGGGCTCTGGCCCCATCCCCCTGTGGGTGCTGCAGGACTGCAGGCAGCACGCACAGCTTACAAAGCATTTTTAAGCAGTTTTTTTTAATCTACCAAACCCAAAGAGTGGCCAAAGGATGAAGTGCTCAGGATTTAACCTTTTCTAGCTCCACTGCTGCAAAAGGTGAGGGGGTTTCCTTCACTGTGGAAAGGGCCCTCACCTTTCTAACCCCTGGGGAAGAATAGGTAATTAGAGGTCAAATAAATTAACTATGGCAAAACTCATGGAAGCAGATTCCGTGTCATTTCAGGGGCGGTTCCAGTGCTCACAAGCTGTAACTAAAAGCTGCTGCTGTATAAAATCAC
>NW_010332990.1:1879-8459 GCF_000700745.2 Antrostomus carolinensis | reverse complement strand
CAGCAGGATGTTTGACAAGTGGCATTTATTGAAACATGGTTGCATGAAGCTGCAACATCCATTGACACAGCACAGTGGCTCCAGAGGGGAGATGCCTTCGAGTACAGAATTACCCCTCAGAGCCCCTCTGCAGCCCTGGAGAACCTCGGTCACATCCCAGCCTTGAGGCATTTTTAACTCCTTTTTGGCACCCAGTGCTGGTTTTCTTCACTAACCCCCTTTTGGCTTGAGAAACAAGTGCCACCTCACCCCCCCCAAGGGCAGCATCACCTCAGGAGCAGTCCCACTGCTCACAGCAGATGCACATTTCAGTGCTACAACCACCAAGGACCCAGGAACGCAGCGACACCTCTGCAGGCGGGAGCTACAGCACAGAAAGTTGGAGGGTCAAGAAGGAATGAGTTCCAGTTTTTAAAAGGAAGATTTATTTAACAAGTTTCACTTAGCGCAATACACCTAGAAAGGAAATCACAATACAATGAAAGATTAAATCAAGGCCTCAGAATTTTTATACGAACACCAAGACCAAAATCCTAAAGTAGCCGTATTGCGTCTCGACATGGTTTTTTTTCCCCCCAATTAACTTAAAAAAAAAAAAAAAAAAAAGCTTTTAACGTGCCTTACAGGATATTAAAAAGAAAGAAACTAGAACTAACATGCCAAATGTTCACTTTGAATTTCAGACACAGCTCCTATATTTGTTTCTTTACAAAAAGAAAAGCATGTCTCTTTCAACATGGATTCAAAACAGTGTTGGATGTAATATGGTATAAGAGCAACATTTAACGTAATTCAAACAGCTTTAACCTAAATACGCTTAACTGCTTAAATACACTCCTACAACAAAACTAACTGGAGAAACGCTCAAAGTTGTTTAACAGTTATAGTCTTTACTCAACTTGGGTTATTACATCCTAAGATGAATGTTCATTTTTCTGTATGTTTCCAAAAAAATACTGAACCTGAAAGGTTTTAAAATAACAATCCTGGATTCACTTACAGTAAAGCATAAATCACAAGCTCGTATTGCAAAACTGTTAAACTTAGTTTTTTGTTTTTTTACGTTTTTTAAAAAAAGATTATTTTTTTTGACCAAAAGTCAGCAATTGGTTACATTCCCCAGCCACCACTCATGTTGGACATGTTGGACATGCCGCCCATGCCGTTCACTCCCATGGAGGCGCGGTTCCCGCTGCTGTAGTAGCTGCTGTTCATGGCGCCCTGGCTCCCGGGGTCTGAGGGGAAAACCGACAGCAGGTTCACGTCGATTCGCAGCAGCATTCCCCCAACGCCTGTCCTGGCTGGGCCACCGCGTAAACACCATCTACTGTGCCCAATACTGCAGAGTGTCAGTGTACAGCTCCCGACCCACACCGAAGTTTATTCTTTACTTGTTACAGAGCTAACTCTGTCTTGCCCCCCCCTCTCAAATCCAGTGTTTTCTGGGGGTGGAGAGCACCCAGCCTCCCACACACCTTCCCCTGGTTCTACTCATGCATTTAAACCGGGCTGGTCTCCAGCCTCCACACCGGGAAGGTAACAAGTGGGAGTAATCAAAGTCTGGACTGGCATTTCCCACCCATTTCAGAGTCATCTCCCACATTTGCCCCCTCAGCTCCAAGTTCCTGCTTTGAGTCCATCCCCCTCCAGTTCTCCATCAGTTCCACAATTCACAACAGCCAAGTTTTCCGCTTTCAGGGCTTGTGCCGCCCTTCACCACCAGCGAACAGCACGTTAAGGCATGCTACATGCTAAGCCAGCTGCACCTGGCCCACCTAAAACCAGTGAAGCAATGCTTACCATATCCACTCATGCTGCTTTGACCACCATATCCTCCTCCATAACCCCCACTCAGCTGCTGGTTAGCTGGGCCACCATAACTGGATTGGCTTCCTTTCAAGTCAAGGATAAAAAGGGTAAGAGCTTGCTTGGCAGAAGAGTCTTGCTAACTATCAACACATGCCCCTACCCTGCCCTAGCTCGCTCTCTCACCTAGAAAACTCTCCTCCCAAGTGTACAAGGGAACAAGCTCAAAGGAAGTGAGCAGGTTCCTACAGATCAAGTGGCAACAAGAACTTCAAGAATTACAGCAAGTGCTTGTGATTCCCCAGCCCCTGCTGTAAGGATTGACTTCTGCAGATTCTATGGACCACGCAGAGGGGGGTGGATCTGCTATTGTGTAGAACACACACCCTGAGAGACTTCAGCTTGGCTCCAAGTGACCTGACACAGGACTGCTGCCCACGACAGCAGCCAGCCCTGCAGAAGCCAGGCTTGCTGCCACGTTAACTGGAGTCACTGGTGTGTGTGTGTGCAGCCCTGACACGGACTGACTGCTGTTCCAGACCAGCTGTGCACCCCAGCAGTGCTACAGGAGCCTTCTCCAGCAGCTCACTAACTGCTGCTCCTCACCTCGTCACTGGTCTGTACTCCACAGAACTTCTCTGCAGTTACCATTATCAGCATCAGACTAAAAACATTTTCCAATCAAGATACTGTAAAAGCAGCTGCGTATCTACACACACACACACACACAGCCCCCACCCTCGAGAAAGACACCCCCAAAAACCAACCACCTCCTTAATCTCTGAGAAACCAGACGAGTCAGGTATCAAGAAGAGCATCTGCTTTATAAACACAACAGTGGCTTTAGACTTGTTTTGCAAACACAAGTTTTAGATTTTCAAACCAATCTGGAGTTTGACAGAGCAATTCAGACAGCTTCTCCAAATTCCCAATAGATTTTCCCTCACCACCAAGACCAAGCTTGAATGGCAAGTCATGTGCAACAGATACATCCTCCATCACCAGACTATGTTCTGGTCTCCAAAAATAGGCAGGGGGAAGGAGAATAAAGGGCAGGCACCTCCCACTTCTCTTCCACACCACCACGCTCCCAGGAGCCACTCATCCCACCACACACACCACAGCTTATTCAGCCTGTTATTTATTCATAGGTATTCCCAAAAGATTTCTATACCTGCCAATGTGCTAGTGTTCCAGTCTTGGACTACACCTTCCGATTCCTTGACTGTGTGATTAAGACAGAATGTTGAAATTGAGTTTTTTAGGTCAGACATAAAACAGGAGCTGTACAGAATCAGCCAGCTTCATTAAATCTCTGTTTAAAATGCAGTTAGACTGTACACACATACCCATCGCTCCCATCATCTGACTGCCGTAGGCACCACCAGTTCCTCCTGCTGTAGAATTCAAGAAGAGTTCTACATATCTGTGTTCTGGAAGAAGAAAATTTTGCCATGAGACCAGTTCACACCAAACCTCAGCAGAGTTTTTGCCTCACTGCAAGTTTCAGGCTGCAAGAGAACCTTTGGTAGCCCAGTCACAGCAGATGCTGTGGGGGCACCACTGCAGAACGGTTGCACTTACGCATATTTGCTTTGTCTTTGGACATGGCAGCCACGGCATCCTCATGAGTAGCAAATTCAACGTCTGCCTCTCCAGTTACTCTGCCATCTGGTCCGATTTCGATGTGTACTCTTACAGGGTTCAGAGGTGAGAAGAACTACACATAAAATAGTCACAGAGATTAAAACGCACCGATGCAACGGTTCAGTTTTACAGCAAGCCCTTTGCTCTGAAGGAACAAACACTTGTTCCTCTCACACATCCAGTAACAACAGGCACAGGCTCCTGAAGCCAGGCACTCAGAGAACACAGCTTGGGCACTCACGTTATAGATGTCGTTCTCCGTAGCTCTGTAAGGCAGACCCCTCATGTGGACGCAGTGGCCAGTCGTGCTCTGGAAGGTGGACGTCCCGTCGCCGTATCTGTGGTCCGACATCCCTGCAGAGAAAAGAGTCCATTCTAGGTCTTTCAGATGTATTTTCGTTTCTTTTGAGACATATTGAAAGTTCAGTTACTATTCCTATTAGAGAAAACTTACCTCTTCCAAATCTATCAGAACCAAAACCATAGCCATCATTATACCCATTGTAGTCATCATAACCTCCATAACCTATAAACAGATCGGACAACACGTTCATTTCAACTACAGGAAGATCCAAACATACATGAAGACACACTGCAGACAACTAGTGCTTGAACACTCTGGTTTTCTTCTAGAAGAAATACAGCCAAGGACAGATACAAACCAGTAGTTACACTACCAGGTCCAAGTGTCACTGCTTCTCAGACGAGCAGCTCCCTCTTGGACTTCGTGTACTTACCTCCTCCGTAAGCTCCACGCCTCATTCTTTCCAAGCTACTTCCTCTACCAAGGCTGTTGTATCCCCGCGTCAGACCAGGTCTGTCGTAAGGACCGGGCCTCTGCATTGCCAACAGCTTGCGTGGAGGGTCGTAGTGAGTGCGCACTTCCGCTCGACTGCTCTTGAAGATCTCAATGTACCTACAAAGTGTTTCCACAGAAGGAAGGTCAGTCCCTCACCCCTTCCACAAACACCTCGCAACTTTACATTCAGACAAGCCATTTAGTCATAGCCTCGAAACTGGCAGCGTGTACTTTAAGCCAGGTTTCTTTACGTTATGTAGGCAATGACATACTATTTTTAAGCACTACGTTACTTTCAAATCAAGGTATTTTCAAGAAATTACAATTACTGAAGGGTTTACACGCTCCTCATACCTCACAGTATCCCAGCCTTAAGGGTGGGGGAGCGATCTTGATTCCCCACCCTCCTCCCCCCCCAATTTAAAGTGTTAGTCAAAAAACATAGGAGGGACTGACGTCCGCTCAACTCGGCAGCGTTTTGCTCACGTTGGCAATGGAAACAGAGGGTTAAAAACCCAGCCTCCACCAAGATTTTAACCCATCAGGATGCTACAAAAAAACAACAACAAAAAAAAAGCTATGCATGTGCTAGTGAACCCAGCCTATGCTTCAGCATATTCAGCGTAGGCAAAAAAAAAATGCATGCTTCAATGAAAAATAGTCACAAGTAAAAGAGAATAAAAACCCTTTGTGACAATTTCTTGAAAGCTATGCTTATTACATTGAAGATTATTAATACAGTAAGAAAATTTGTTACATTTCAACTTATAAAACAAGTTTAGAAAGTATCACATTTTCTTATGGTAATAAGGACTGTGCATGTCTTTAGAGCTAAAGGCATAATTGGTGCTATTTGAGAAGTTAAAGCCATAGTCTCTCAACTTTTGTCGCTTCCAAGCTATTATCAGTTTGGCAACGCTCCGTTATCACCGAGTTTCCAAAGCAGATTTAAGCTCAGCCCAATTGTATCTGGTGTTTTGGGTAGATCCAAACAGTCTGTGCCATGAGCACACCAGTGACACCTTCACTCATCGCCGAGTCAGAGACACAAATGCTATTTCTATTTGGATGTTCAACACTTTCAGAAGAGAGAATATGGATTTAATTGTTTACCATAAGAAAAGTGACAGAGCCAACCAACCATCCATCCCCACCTGTGCCCTATTCTTTCCTTGTGTTTCTTTAGAGCCTTTTCAGCTATTTCCTGTGAAGCAAACTGCACGAAGGCCTCCCCCGTACTCCTCCCCTGGAAGTCCACCGGCAATGTTATCCCATTTGGCACGATTTCCAACCCTTCAACCCAAGGACAAATAACCCCAGTAGGGGGGCAATATTAACATCACAAGCCCAGTCATGAGTTTTTCTTATAGCTTTAAATACACCAGAATTTTAACACTTTGTTAAGTGAATGGTATGTTGATTCGAGAACACTAGGAAGAAAAAGCACGTCAACAAAAAAGAGATCCACCATCACATACCATTCAGTTTGTATTCTTAACCCACCCTGCAGAGCACAGAAACGTTCTGAGTGTCAGGGACGACCCCTCAGACCAAGCAGCTAAGGCAGGGTGCATTAAGAAGTTCGTATTATTACAAACCTCTTCAATTCTGTGAAAGTATTTAAGATGACTTTGTTTTTTTAAAGAGAATTTCAATTCAAACAAAGCAAGTCAAACAGCTTTATATAGAACATGTATTTTTACTACAAGTCACTCAGGTAAAATAATTAGTCTTAAGTCTTATGCAAACATCAAGTTTCAGCATTAATTTTTTTTTCTTTTACCTTTAGGAGTGCTTAATTAAGAAAAAATCATGAAGTAATTTCAAAAGTATTAAGTTTCTGAAGAGGCACATTTTGTATATTAAGTACATTAACAGTTTTTAAAGCTTGAATCACTTAACCACGTAAGAAAGAAACAGCTTAAAAATGCACATGCTTAGGAATTGCTCTTGTTCACAATATATTACTGATTCAGAAAACAAAAAACAAGTTCTGATGTTGTAAAGTTGGTAATATTTCTACTGTATTTTAAAGCGAAACAGTAAGATCAATCATAATCTTGTTATAGCAAAACATTCCAGCTAATTTCAACACTCACATTTAGAAATCTACTACTTGGAAAATACTATAAAGTTAAATCCTAGATAAATCAACAGATTTCATTCTGAGTCATTTTTTTTTATAGTATTCCAGTTCCTAAAACACACAAGAGCTGTAAAAAAGTGAGAATGAGTCAATACAAGACATTATCTCTTCGTCCATAAAAACTTTAAGCTAGAAAACATCAAGGGGGTTTTTTTCCCCCTCCTAGGAAAGGGAGTGGGGAA
>NW_010332990.1:0-1852 GCF_000700745.2 Antrostomus carolinensis | reverse complement strand
AGCAGGTTGTTTTTCTTCTGGAATTTTATTCAATACTAAATCTACAGTTGTAAGAAGTCATGGGCACAATGCAGACCCTTCCTCTCATCCTGCTCCTCGCACTGAGCCCAGCAGTTGAGGGTGTTCCACATCCTTCACTGATCAGTGTGAACCAGCCAAGACTGGGGGTGGAAATTCCTCCCATCTGAATTGGTCACTTTTAATTTAGAAAGCAAGACGCTTGTTATTATCTGCTACCCTCACTTGGAATAGTATGTCCCACTAAATTAGAGCAGCTTTTAGGAGTTCCCTCAATTATTCAATAAAAAGTATGTTAGGAATTGATCCCTCAAGCCCAGGTAACTAAAGAATTGCTTATTTCCTTCTGATGCCCATCAGTAGATTATTGGAAGGACTACTGGACAATCCATGGTGGGTGTTTTGTTTGGGTTTTTTGTTGTTTGAGGTTTTTTTTGGAGGGGGTTTGTTTGGGTTTGGTTTTGGATTTTATTTTTTTAGAGCATAAACCAATAGTGCTACAGCTACTACTTTTATCCCACATACCTGAAAAAAACTGTACAATTTCTTCTTTACTACAGCCAAATGGGAGTCCTCTAAGACGTACAAAACCATCATTAGCTGTATCAGGGCTGTTGGGACCAGTATGCTTCAGAACCCAATCCATTTCAACGTTGTTTGACTTGAAAACTGTAAAAGGCACTTAGAATTAATGCATTCTGGAACACACAAGAGGGTTAAAAGTCATTTGCCTTGAAACTAGTCAACTTATGACATACAAGTCCATCTGACCTTTCACATGCATTTTAAAGAGACAGAAAAGCAATTAACCAAAAAAAACCCATCAAGCACAACCACATTTAGTCAGTTACGAGACCAACTGAGTCAAACCTTCAACATATCTGTGTCCCATTGTTTCTCTGTCTTTTTTCAGTGCCAATTTCACATCCTCCTCTGATTCAAGTTCAGCAAATGCTTCTCCACTTGGTCTGCCCTCCCTGGTGTAGATGAAACGGATACCCAAAGGTCCATTTAGAATTTTGCAATCTGAAAATTAAACAGGAAGGCGACAATTAATTTAATTATTACAAGAACATTGTGACTTTACAGGTTTCAGATATGCTAAAAGGAACAAAAAAAACCCCCACCTAACAACTATCAAGTTATATCAAAAGAAAACCTGCAGTATTTTTGTTGTCACTTTTATAGCGACCAATAAACTAAGGGACTAACTAAACACAAACTACCCTTCTTGTAAAGTCTGAGATTAACAAAATATTAAGGACAAATGCAAAATAGTTATCTATTTTCAAAGCTTTGCTGCCTCAAGTCAAGTTGAATGTGCTACCTTGCTTTTGTTCCTAACTGACTTAGACTTTCTCATCAGCATGAAGTGAAATAAGGAGTAGTACAATCAGTGTAACCACAATGAGTTAAGTCAGAACCAAGTCCAATACGCTAAACTCCTGCAGCAGCTTTAAATCTCCAGTCACTGGAGAAAGCATGTATCTATCACCACTATTTATTACTGCAGGATGCTAATAATCTGGGGGAAGAGATCCTACCAGGACAGCAACAAGAACTAAACCCATTTGTTTCAATTGGAAGCAAGAATTTGGAAGTTTTACTTAAAAATGGAAGTCATCTGGTTAGTAAAGAAGCTAAGGCAATTGTGGCTACTCCAGCAGCTCCCAGACTAAGCTCCTTTGTGCCTAGCTCCTGCTAGCAGAAGTGTAGCTTTCCACACTGCATCCCAGCTGAGGCACTTGTTGCATTGCTTACTGCAACTGCTGGCTGCTGCAGCACTCCCGCTGCCACAGCGTGCCCGGGAGGAACCCAGAACTGACAAGAGAGC
>NW_010332989.1:0-555 GCF_000700745.2 Antrostomus carolinensis | reverse complement strand
GGTCCAACTCACAACATTCCATGATTCTATAATTCTACAACAAAGCTTCAGGGAAAGGCAGCTCGAGAAGTGAGCTCTAAGCTACATCATGTTCAAGGTCTCCCCACCGGCAGGAAGGAGAAACCTTTTCAAACCAACATCCCATGTCACAAGATCAGGTCTAATACGCGCAGTAGCTGCTGAGAAGGATCTGAGCAGGAGCTGCTCCTCGCAGCAGGAGCAAAGGTACCCTCGCACATCTTGAACTCACAAGATGCTTGAAGCACAGAGAGGTGAGTTTTGTATCACAAATTGCAGTGACCAGCTCTGGCAAGTTTATTTGGAGACTCTCATCCATCTGCCGAAGCAACTACAGGGATAAAAGCTAACACGGGATATGGGTGAAGCACGCGGCAGAGCAGCCCTCCAGCCCCTGCCTTCTGCAACAGGCAGAGATCCAAAAGCATTGGGGCTCAGCCATGCTTCTGGAGAAAGGGGTCAGAGCACAGTCAGAGGGGACCAGCTACAGTCTCCTTCTACCAGCAGAGAATGGCTGGAGATCAGCCCTGAGGAGAA
>NW_010332988.1:0-3351 GCF_000700745.2 Antrostomus carolinensis | reverse complement strand
TATATTTTATAATTATTCATTTTATAAGTTTATATTAGTAATTAAAACCTCACTGGAAGTTATCTGATTTTGTATTGCCACCATCTGATTACTGAACACAGAAAAGGATTAGGTTCTTTAGGGCTCTTTCTACAATGTTGTACCACAATCTTAAAATGCCAATTGATACGTCCCCCTTCACTCTCCCACTACAAGCACACATGCTTCTAAATGGAATTGTTTCAGGAAAAAGGAAAACTACAGAATTCTGAATTAAAAATGTAAATGAAACTAAACCAAAACCAAAACCAAAAAACTCTAAAACTGTTAAAATTCCAAATACAACAGGATTAGGCTTTTGGCTTCTAGCTTGCACTCATGGACTTGCTTACAGTAATTGCTATACTCAGCACCTATTTTACTATTTTCTGAATGAAGTCTCATTGTGATCAGTTCTGAAATTGCTCTCTGTGAGACTTTCATGGAAGTTTGTAGGAATCAGTGAGTTTAGGTACACATATTTAGCAAATGGAACAGGAAATAACTCAAGGTAATACTATTATTTTTTTTTTAAAGTTCTTTAGTACTTACATTCTTGAAAGGAAAGAGTTTGTTACTGAAAAGTTTAAAAGTAAATGGAATCTTTTATGTGAATTACTTAAAGGCCTCTGTGAACTATATACCATTACTGAAAGAACAAAGCTTTTGAAATATCTATATTGTCTGTCATAGGTAAAACCCTTGAATAGTAAACATTCTCATATTACATGGAGAGTACCTTTTATTTTTCTATGGAGGAAAATATTTCTGTTCTGTAATAGAAAATAAAATCTGACTAATCCACATTGATTACAGCAAGTAAGTTACAGATATTATGAATTTTTAATTTATGCATGCTGAAAAGCTGAAGACTTTCCCTCAAATTCATTTATTTAAAGAAATAAAATCAGATTATGAACTCATGGTATCTGTGGGCATAATTAAAATAAAACTTGATCTAAATATATGGGTCTTTCCAGGGCTTTAGATTTCATGCTCATCCAGAAAATCCATTTTTGAACTGTACATGAAGGCTTATATTATAGTTTCAGTGAACAATTTTTCCATGCATCACCAATTTGATGCCTAGCAACACAAGCTCTTTTAGTTCAAAATGTATCAAGTTAGATGTTATTAAAAATCTTGGCTAGATTCAGATACTCTTTTGTCAGTGAACACAATGCAGGAGTTGTTTCAAAATCAGATCACAGGAATACATTCAGTAGTTTTCTATTACAATATTGAAGTCTTTCTGACAACGGAGCCATGCCAACTCCTAAGCAGGGATGAATATCAACAATTCCTACTGAAATAAGGGGAACTTGAGTATTTAGTGTCACTCACGATTTGTAGTTTGACATTAAGCTGAATAACTAATATTTAAACATATTTCAATTTTTAAAAATAAAACACACATTTAGGTGAAAAGTATTTTTTTTTTATGTTATATAATGTTCCTCAAAGAAAATACCCTGAAAGATCTCTTTCTTACACTGAGCATCACTCAGTTTCAGACAGTCCTATTATCTTTTCTTTTTCAATTTTAGTTCAGAACAAGAGAGATTATGTCAAGGAATTGGCTTGCCCCAAAGAACCACACTCACTTTTAAGCTACAATAGCAAAATTTGTGGAAAGTCAACTAGTATAAAATAAGAAAGAGCAACTCCAACAAAGTTTCTGAAAAAAACCTTTATTTAATCTAAAGTAACAGATCAAAATTGTCTCAGATTCTGTAATTCGGTGTGGGAAAAAACCTGCTGAAATGAATCAGCACAATTTCAGAATAATTATCAAGAACACTGTTTCTATCTTAATTTATGCTATACAAGGGCATTTCAATTTTTCAATAGAGTATATTCTTGGAAATACGCTATTTCCCTCTTCTCTTGCTGAAGTCGCTGACACTGAAAACATTTGTTTCCCAGATGCTTCCTATACCATTTAGGACCTTGTGTCTTTCTATTGAAACAAATGTTGCGGCTGTTTAAGTAACAGACTACACAAAGCAATTCTTCATGCTACTACAGTTAGACAACCTGTTTAAAAGAGTCTTTATCAGTTTTTCTTGAGGGTATGATTATGCTGTCAGTAGAAGAAGACAACGTCAATGTCTGAAACAAAAAGTAACTAATTTAGATAATACTAACTCATAGGTGCCCAGCAAACTAAAAAGCAGCAGACCAAATTTTTCAAAACTCTCCACAGATTTATTTCATTACAGGTTCAGAGCTATATTTGGCTGCAGTCAACCTTATCATGTGAACTCTGTAGCTTCCCAATCTTAAAAGGAGTGATTCTGGATTTTGGTGGTATAAAAGAAAATAATTTGTCTCAAAATATGTGTTCTTAGTGCTCGTTTTATGAAGGAAAACTCACTGTAGAACCCAGTTAAGTAAAACTTACGAATAACAAGAGAAAAATACAATTAGTGCCTTCTCCTTTTGAGTCAGTTTAAGTATTTTCAGAGTTCCACTGCAACAAAACAGTACATTATGTCCCCTCAGTAATTACTAATTTTATTGCAATTTTCAGACTACCACTTAGCCATCTCAAGAACACAAACAGCACAGACGATAGGAGGATAAGAAAATAACTTTCAGCCCTTCCATCTGAAATAAGCAGTAAATTTTAATTAAGATAGATCCTACTCTTCTAAATAGTTCCACAGGAAAGAAAATAGAGTCTGTGGAGATTCAAGATACATTCAGGTCTCATTTTGAGATTTCTTTTCTTCCCAGATAAGACTAATGCCCTAAATTATTGCACCTGATACTACTTTTGTACATAATTGCTTCATATTTTCTTGTACAATTATGAATCATTTGTCATATATCTTACTATTAAAAACATAACAGAAAGAAAAATAAATGTTAAACCAAAGTTCAGTAAAAACAAACTTGAAGATTCAAGTTTCTGAAGGCAATTTTCAAATAGAATTTGTACCAAGGGGAATTCCAGACCAGGAAAGGCTTGAAAAATCAAGCCAAGGTTGTATAAATAAATGCAGAAGTAAGGCACTTACATATATAAACCTACTTCTAAATAAATTTTCATATTTGGTATGCTACTTTAAAAATGAATTCATACAGATGTCATGGTTTTAGGACACAACAGTACCAAAATTCCAATACAGTCTCAGGTCAAAACTGACACATTTGATATGCTGCATTTTACAAAAAAAAAAAAGAAGAAAAATAAAACTATCGCTGAAATACAGTATTGAGAGAGACATTTATGTCAGGGCCGTGCGGGCTACCGTCGGCCTCCCTTGTCGCTGCCTGGCACACCCTGCCCTCGGCCCAGGACCCCATTCCACCCCGAGGGCCGCCAGC
>NW_010332987.1:851-1331 GCF_000700745.2 Antrostomus carolinensis | reverse complement strand
GATGACACCCAGTCCCGTGTTCCTGAGCTGATCCCAGCACCTTGTCTGGCCCAGCAGCACCATCCATGTTCTCCTTCCCAGGCCATGGATCACTCCCTGCATGATCCCAGCCCCCTGGCAGCAGAGCCCCCAGCCTCCGACACCCATCAGACCTCGGGGTGCTGGGCTTTGCCTCCCTGCAGAGCAGAGCAAGGGCCCGGGCTCACCCCAGGTCTGTGGGACACGGGTTCCCTGTGTGCCATCAGCGTGTCCTCCTTGCTGGGACACTGAGCATCGTGTCCCCAGAGAGCACTGGCAGCAAGGCAAGGGCAGAGGTGGGTGGGTTAGTGGTTGGCAATCGTGTTCCACAGCAGGGGGGTTGGAAATGGAACTCAAAGCCTCATCCAACCTGGCCCAGAACACTTCCAGGGAGGAGCAGCCACAGCTTCTCTGGCCAACCTGGGACACTGTCTCACCACCCTCACACCAAAGAATTTCTTC
>NW_010332987.1:272-612 GCF_000700745.2 Antrostomus carolinensis | reverse complement strand
CTGCTGCTGGCAGGGGGGTTGGGACTGGATGAGCTTTAAGGTCCCTTCCAACCCAAACCAGTCTGGAGTTCTGTGATTCTCTGTGGTGGGGTACAACCCCCCATTTATATAAAGGAAAAAATCAGTTTCCCCTCTTTTCTCTGGAGAAGTTTCTCCATCCCTGATGGAAACAAACGCTGGAGCAGGGTTCAGCCGGAGCGATCCTGCTGCCATTCGGGGTGTGACTTTGGCCGGCGCCTGGGAGCGTTCAGGGCAGCTGGGAAGCACAGGCCCCGGCTGGGTTTGGCTGCGGAGCCGGGCTCCGTGCCAGCAGCTTTACCAACCGCCCGGGTCACGGGAG
>NW_010332987.1:0-224 GCF_000700745.2 Antrostomus carolinensis | reverse complement strand
CAGGACTTTCCTGGCACAAGTGATCACCCCAGCTTTCCCCGGAGAGATGGGAACAGGGAGCGAGGACAACGGAGAGGAGAGCAGCAAAGGGGACAGGGGCGAACCTGGCTGTCCCCTCATGAGAAATGGCCTCAGTTGCAATGAGGCCAAGTGCTGGTTCTGCACTTTGGCCCCAACAACCCCTGGCAGCGCAACAGGCTCGGGGAGGAGTGGGGGGAGAGCTG
>NW_010332986.1:371-571 GCF_000700745.2 Antrostomus carolinensis | reverse complement strand
TGCCCAAAGCCTTGAGAGCCAGGGCTGGTCCCAGCTGGAAGAGCTTCCAAAGCAGCTGTTCTCTCCCAGCTCCTGGGTGGGCACAGATGCAGCCCTGCAGGCAGCACTGGAGCCAGGGCCACAAAGGTCCCTTGCTGTCTGCAGCTCCCTTAACTGAGGATGCCCCACTGCTGAGGCTCTGCCCAGGAGATCCCTCTGTT
>NW_010332986.1:0-285 GCF_000700745.2 Antrostomus carolinensis | reverse complement strand
GAACTGAAACTTGGACACATTCCTGTGCTCCTTACTCTTGGTTCCTTTCTTGCATCTCTTGGACTCACCCATCAGCGATATCTCCTTGCTGTGAGTTCTCAGTGTTGTGGAGGGATGGAGTCAGGGGAGTTCTGAGAGCTCCTCCCCACTCTCTGAAAAGCTCACTGCCTCAATCCAATGAAAGCAAAGAGGAAACAAATGCCCAAAGAGCAGAAATCCCCAACCATGTCCCATCAAATCACAGAGAGACTCACGGGACAGAGCCATGTGGCTGGAGTATGTGTA
>NW_010332985.1:49264-55018 GCF_000700745.2 Antrostomus carolinensis | reverse complement strand
CTGCGAGCAGCGCGGCGGACCGTTGTGTTCCGTCACGCAGAAAGTGAAAGTATTTGTCTTTATAAGTAGCTAATGCCGTTGTTTACACTTGGGATTCCTCCTTTTGCTTAGAAAAGCAGATGATTCAGTAATAATAACAATTAAAAAATAATTCTTCTTCAGGGACACTTTAATTAAACGTTATGCCTTTATGGGATAACGTGAATTCAAGCAGATTATCCTTAATGAGCCTCTTTTCAAAGTAATGAAAGACTGACGTTGAACAATTGTGAGGCGGTTTTGTTTTACCTGACGTTTTGGCAAAGCTACAAAAAGAAACAGTTGCCCAAAGCCCACAAGTACATGCTTAGCATAAACACTGCACACAATAGTCAAAATATTGATCTTTAAAATTTAGCGCTTGTATAGTGATTTCTAAATCATGTCTTGGTTTGTAACCTTACTAGCATTTTTAATATTAAGTATATTAGAATTTATTGCATATACTAGAATAATCTCTTCAATGTCTCCCTAGGAGGAAGGACTGAGAGTTTTGTCTTATGGCTGTTCCAGGAAAGGCAGCTTTTCATCTGCCTCCCCTGCCAACTATTGGAGAGATTATTAAACTCTTCCGCCTTAAAGCACAGAAACAACTTTCCCAGAACTTTCTACTGGATTTGCGATTGACAGGTTAAATATTTTATTTTAATTTTTTTAGCTAGTATAAAGCATGTATCCCAGTTTTCTTCAAATCCAGATTCTAGCTAAGGAGATGACAGCTCAATGGTAAACTTTTAAAGACTTCTTTTTAAGGGTAGTTTTAGCTTAGATTAATTGATTTTACTTGTAAATTCCTAGAAAATATGTTTCTTTATAAATTATAGAGTAATTTTTTAGGTAGAAACTGTAAAATATGAGCTACTGATTGAAATGCAAGCCTTAATAGTTCTTTTACCAATCAGATACTATTACAGTTTATAGCTTTGATTCAAAAATGAGTAATTTTTTCAGATAATTATGTATCATGGAAAGTACTGTATGTAATTCATTGTGCAATTTAATTTACTATATACTGTGGTTAGGAAGGTCAGTTTTCTCAGTTTATCAGAAATGTAGCTTTTTTGAACCAGCTGCATTGTGTTGAGCAATTCAGTTTTCTCCAGCTTCATGTTAGCAATGGGTGACAAACCTGGCAGTGTTCAATCAGTGGTGAATTTGTTTACTGTTATAGTGATGTCTGTGTTTTGTATTAATAAATGCAGTGCCAGCTTCATGGAGCTCATAATTTGATTACATTTGAAGATTCAGATTGATAAAGATTTAGAAAGTGAACATGAAACTCCATTCCAGTTCCTGAATAAGTAGACTTTTACCCTGGAATGCAAATGTCTGCACACATTTAGTAAAACCTTACAAGTAGACAATTCTTCAGATATTTCTTGATTTTATTGCATACTTAAGAAATTATGGTGTGAACAGCATAATGTCTTTAAGCCTTCTTCTCTCCATGCTTCCTAAGGATTTCCTTGTTTCATTAGCTATGTTTTTAATCCTTATTTTAATCCTTTTTCAATCCTTAATCTGTTTTCTTTCCTGGCTGTAATGCCTTCAAATGTTGTATCCTTCCGCTTACGTACAGGTATTCTGTCCTCATCCTTCAACTGCTCCACTTTCTACAACTATCAGTTGCCTGCGTTCCAACTTTTACTTTACTCCAGCTCCTCCCTTATAAAATTGCTCTGTACATATTGTAAGCTTTGTAGAGTTCACTGTATCTTTTTTGCTTCTTAAATTTCCTTGAAACAGAAGTACTACAGTGAAATACCTTTATAAGGATAAGTAGTGAGATTTTAGGACGTTGAACACAAGTGTTTACTTGCAGCTGGAGAATAGTACTTATAGTTTGCAGGTGATAAATAATATTATCTTTTTTATATTCTGTAATGAGTAACAATGTATATTAAAGCCAATGAACTTTAAATAGTCTTTTTTAAACAGTTGAGCATATATTTTATGAAACAAATCTGAATTCTGTACAGTCTAGCAGGTGTGTGATCATTTATCTGGGATGTGTCACTGTTTGTGTCTGTTCTGAGATAAGCACACTTGTGCTTTAACAATAAACAATGAGTTTATCTTAGTGAGCTGGATCTTTGGAGAATAAAGGCTTAGTATGTTCTTTTTGCCTGCAGACAAGATAGTGAGACAAGCTGGTCAGCTGAAAAATGCCCATGTTTGTGAAGTGGGCCCTGGACCAGGAGGAATTACCAGATCCATTCTCAAAGCTGGTGTTGAACAACTCCTTTTAATTGAAAAAGATCCTCGATTTATTCCAGGATTGCAGGTACCATCTGGAGAATACTTTGTATAAATATATCACAACATTGAATAAGAACATTTTAAGAACACAGAAAGGCTCCAAGTGTCTTGTTTAGATCTCAGCATTGAAAATAGGTTGTCTTCTTTGGCTTAAATCAGAGCTATCATTTGCTTGAAGATGAAAATACACATTATAGCAATTAATTGCTCCTGCTTTCTCATATGCTTTTTCATTTAAATACCCATTGTCTCTTCAGGCCCTGATCATGCAACTGAATTAAAGCTGAGGCGTGATGGTTTTTTTCAGGTTGAGATGTTTCAGGGGCTTTAAATGTCTATCCATGCAGGTGAAATAGTCATTTGAAGGATGAATGTAATGTCCTTTGGTCTTATTTTTAATTTTAATCCTACTAATCATGCTTTAAACCTTATAAAATAGTGAACATGTATCTCCAGTTAATATTGTTCAATGTGGATTAACATCCAGATACAGAAGAGTAAAACAAGCATTTATTTTGTATTTTAAAAAAACCCACCACTCTTAAACTTCTGTTCCTTTCTTTTGAAATTGGCATAAGTTCACAAGTCATTGTGGCATTTTTCAAATACCATCTACTGGTGTTGCTATTAAGTTTCCATATTTATGGAATTTGGCTGCATAAATCTAGCAAGAAAAACAGAGTCAAAAATCTCTTTAGGTTTGACTGTTTCCTTGTGCCTCTACAGCCTCAAATCGTAGCAATTCAAAGAGCTTTCCTTATATTACACCCTGTCTTCTGTAGTAAATCAGCAGTGAAAATAAATAGGTAGTCCACTTGAGAACTACTACCATGTCTTTGTAGGACAGTAACAATGTAAGATATGAGTGATATGTGCTCATATCCTTAAACCTGAATATGCATGTCACTATGTCTTTGTAGGGTTAGCCATTGATAATTTACAGTATGCCATCTTTACCTTTTGAAGTATGAAAGCTGTAGGTTTTCACTTTTCTTGAGAGGCGGCAAATCTGCGTTTTCGGTTTAGGTTTCAAGAACTGTTTTGGGATTGGAGAGAATTTGAGATTAAATGATACTTACTTTAGTTAACAGACTTTAAGTACTTAGACAATTTTTACAGTCTTCCAAAACACAACCACTACAACAGATCTCTCTAAACGAAAGTGTACTTTTCAGGGTCTGTAATGAGCTTTTGGTATGTAATTATCTTTACTATTGAAGTAAATTAATGATAGTCATTTTTAATTAGCAACCTCCTCACAGTAGAAAGAAATATGTCTGAATAAGGTTATTGAATATAAAGATCCTATAACTCAGTAACAGTGGATGTGAATGAACAAGAAATATGTTGCATCCATTAGTGTTAAATTTGGTATTAGTTTTTTCCCTCCAACTAAGATGATACATAACAAGATTAATCTTTCTTTTATGATAATGTGGGGTTTAATACCTATTTTTTCTGGTTTCCTGCTAGAAGCTCTATCAAAACCAAATGTTTATAAAAGGAGTAAGATCTGAATAACATTTGGGGACTAGGACTTTAAAATGTCTCTTTAGATACTTATAAAATCACTGGTGTAAAACGTACAGTGTTTTTCTATCACAAAGCTGAAGTTGTGATCCTCTTTGTGGCGATGCTGAAATATAGTGAAGAACATATGTGTACAGAGTAACAGTTTACACAAGCTGAGAGTCTGTCAGTTCTGTCTCACTCTTAAAGAATCACAACCTCCCTGTGCCATATGCCCTAATAGTTGTTAGGCTGGAAAGATTTATGTGAGAAAGGGTGCTCTCAGCCAGAGTGGATTGAATATAGAATTCTTCCAGGAACACCATTTTCCTTTTTTCTTTGTCCTCTTAGTTGTGTGTGAACAACAAGAGGATCTGTATGATGGAGGAGCACTTTGCTTGGTGCACAAGAGCTCCTGGAACTGTGTTAGCTACACACATTTGCCTTAAAATGAAGAAAATGTCAGTGGGTTTCTGAGTCTTTATTTCAAATTAGAAGTATACAATTCTGATTTTCTGCTCACAAATTAAATGCAGTTCTCATTTATATGAAGTTTGATACTCAAAAACCCCTATACTCCTCTTGACATGAAAACCATTATTAAAAACCAATATAACATATGTTAATAATCCATTATTATGTAGGCAGCTGTCTGTTCCTCTTATGCTATTTTCTCACTTTATTGATCTTAGGTTATCTTTCATCCTGTTATAGCATTTATAGCTTTAAAGAAAGATTAGACAAATCATGGCAGATTAGTGAGTTTGTATGCAATGTAATTGCTAGTGTAATGCTAAAAAAAACCTGTTAAGCAGTTTGGATTTGAGGTTAGATTTATTTTTTCTATTTGGAAATAATTGCTCATAAAACATGTAGGAACACTTGGGTTTTAGTTAAGTTTTGGGTTTTTTTAGTACTCTACAGAAAATATAGCTGTTTTGATGGTAAAATAAACCTTTACTCAAAAAAATTTCATGCAAACGTTTTGTGAACACTATGAGAAAGCAGCACTTTCCTTTGGCTCGGACCTGCGAAAGCTGTTTGTGCCTCTGAGCATGTTAACATGGTTCTGACTGAAGATGAAACTAACAATGGTGAGCAGTTATTTCGACAGTTAAGCCACTAGTGCTTAACTGATAGTGAATTGGGATTTATGTGCAAATGCGAAATTGGTTTTTATGCCTTTTTTTTTATTCTGACTTTGGAACAATAAATATCCCCAAATGTCATCTTTGTAAAAGTTGACTTTCCTTTTGACTTATGCTATTTGTGCATAGTTTCATACTGTAAGAGAAAAGATTAGTACAACAGTAAAGTCTTAACTAATTTTGATTGTCATTTCTTTCAGAAATGAAAGAACTGGTCATCAAACTACAGCTGGTTCTGAGTTTGCATTGCAGCCTTTATTAAATATTAATTAAGCTGCAGAAGTGGGATAGAGAAGTTGACAACAGAGTGGATTTTGTAATGTCTAACAAGATGCAAATTTTTAAGATGTTCACTACTGCTAGGTATTCCTTCCCTCATTTTTAGGAACTCCTTGGTTTCTAATGATGTGAGTTCAGACTTCTACAGGGAGTACTAAGAGAATTTTTTATGTAAAAGAAAAAAATGACTGAATATTTCTGCAGCCTTGTATCTCATATGGCTAAAAATGGATAATAGACCCTACAGCTATGGGAGAACAGAATAAACAACCTGAGCCTTATTTCCATAGGTAATGGATCTAAAAACTTTTCAAAACCTACTGCTTGTGTTATTAAATCAGGTGGGGTCCTGTTAGTGGCCCGGGGTTTGTTAATTGTCTTTGTTAAGAATTCTACAGCTGTGAATAGTAAGCATTTACAGAATCACACATTAAACTTTTTTGTTAGTGTTTGCTTTTTTGAAGGTAAATACTTGCTAATAACGTGCTCAGTTTTAACTGCTATTGTGCTTTTTTGTATA
>NW_010332985.1:0-49225 GCF_000700745.2 Antrostomus carolinensis | reverse complement strand
GCTGTGGCTGAAGCTGGAGATCAGTTTGGTTAATACTCACTGTGAATTCTGCTTGCTTGCTTACAAACAGATGCTATCTGAAGCAGCTCCAGGAAAAGTGCACATTGTTCATGGAGATATCCTGACATATAAGATGGAGAAGGCTTTTCCAAAGCATTTAAAAAAGAACTGGGAGGATGGTTAGTATTTGGGTTTGGTTTATTTCATTTTTAAGGCTTCTGAGTTAGTCTGAAATGTGGTAATACAGCTTGAGTTCACTCAGTGCAGGTATTATTCTGTTCTGGTGCATTTTGAAGGTAAGAAGATAGAGACAAGCTATCTTCCTTTTACAGAAGGAAACAGAATCATCTTCCTCTTCTAAGACAAAATTTATGTGACAGCTTAGTCAACATTATTGAGGAGCTTTGCAGTTATTAACCTTAAGAGTGTCTGTAACCTAAAGAGTGACTGTACAGTGGTGGCACTTGGAAAGTATAAAAGCAAATCAAATGATATGCTGTCTTGCCAGCTTCTTCCTCTTTTTGAAGAAGCCAGAAGCTACCACAGCTGGTGTTCCACTGAAGAAATTTCTGTAACTTTCTTTAAAGCTTTTAGGAAATTTGTCCTCAAAATTTTAATTTTTTCATTTTTCCTGGATTCAGCTGGGATAGAGCTAATTAAGTTGAGTGAGCAGCTGTGTGTTGTTTGGCTGCCTCAGCTGGGTTAAAACCATGACATCATTGCATTGGCTTCAGCTGGATATTTTTGGCGAAAGTAGAATCTAATCAGAGATTTTTTTTTTTTTTAGTTTTTTTTTTCAAATCTGAAGTTCTCATAGGACTCAATTTTACCTCCCTTTTAAAACATGTAATAGTATTAGATAAATCAGAGAGAACGTCCCAGGTTTCTTTTCCAAATTTCTTAATTTAAGGTAGAGTCAGCGTAGTCCTGCAGAACAGTAAACTGCTTTCTGACTCACGACATAGGAGACCATGCTGCATTATGTTAATCTTGAAAAATACCATGCCATATTTGGGTCATTACAAAAGGTAAGTGCTTCTAAAAGACAAAACTATGAGCAAATGCATGTATGAAGGTGTTGAGCAGTTTTTTAAAATTTTCCTTTCTTGAACATACTTAAAAGTGTGTTTGAATCTAACTAATGAGAGGTACGATACACTTTTGTTGTATTATTGCTATATGAATATCTGAAAGGCAGGTGGATTTCAGAAAAACACTTAACTATCTCTGATATGTGTAATATCACAAGTATGCTAGAAATATCACAGCCTAAGAAGTGCATAATAAGTGTGCCAGAAAACCAGCTTGAATTTTATTATTGTGTCTTATTCACGTTATTAAATGCTGTAGTGTCTAAGAAAGAATGACACACTTTTGTCTGCTTGTATTGCATTTGTGCTTAGACATAAGGATCCCCACTAATAAGATGCCTGCTTTGTGTTGTGCAACACATCTACTAATATAACACAGAACTGAATGATACTTGTCGCTTCTTATGGCTAAGTCTTGTACTTGCTCTAAGATCTTCTGATTTCTGAGGACTCTACACAGAAGAGCTCTGCCCAGTATCAGCTAGGTGATTGTTTTGGGGATTATGAAGACTCAGTAATGGCCCTGAGAGAAATGTGTTGGACAGAAGGATGAGTGTACCTAATAGTCATAGTTTAAAATCATGGAAATACTGTTTTGCTGTTGTTACAGTTCTGGTATTCTAGCTCAGCTGAAATCTACTGATCGGCTGAAAATTCAGCTGAAAGCTACTGATTTATTCAAATGTAAATGAGAACCAAACCTAAACACTTTTTTCCAACTAATTACTGAGAATAGTGACACAGTTTTGTCAGTGTAAGACAAGTATAAATGGAAAGGCGTAATTTTGGTGTGGCACAATAAAAATTGCTTTCATATTTTAAGTCTAGGTTTTTATGCATGTATCTTTCTTATTTACATGTTCTTTCATGGCAAAAACCTTACCCAGAATTTTTTAACGGCTGTTTTTCTTCCATCAAATGTTAACAGAGCCACCAGATATACATATCATTGGGAATCTGCCCTTCAGTGTTTCAACTCCTCTAATCATCAAATGGCTTGAAAATGTTTCCAAAAAGGATGGACCTTTTATTTATGGCAGGACACAAATGACGTTGACTTTTCAGAAGGAGGTTGCAGAGGTAAGATGTTACTGTTTTCCCAAAATTTTAAAAGATGCTACATTGAACAAAAATGTGTTTGCATGCAACCTTTTGTTTAAAACTACAAAACAAATCTTAGTTGGCTTCAAAAAGAGAGGAAAGAGTTGGTTCAATTTTTAGTTTGTGTGGCTATAAATTATGAATTTTAGTGTTGAGTTAATCATCTGCTCTGATCCTTTCACAGCACATAAATATTTTTGAAAAAAATTCTTATGGAGGGATATATTTCCTTGAGGTTCTTAATCTGTGCTTTTCTGAATTCTGATTTCTTCGACATGAATAGATTCCACAGCACTCCTCTGTTTTTCTTCTCTCGCAGTCATTCATGCAGCACTTCATCAGTCTGTTTTTCCTTACTGTTCAGTTCTCTCAAGAAATACACTCAGAGTTATTTCCTTTGCCCTCTTAATTAAAAATAATCTTTAAAAAACATACCTGCCTTGAAGTAAGGAAAAATGGAAGGTTAGCATTTTTTTCTAGTTGTGAGTAAACACTTAAAACACAGGGAGTGTTCTGTCAAGACCATGGAAACTGACTGGCTTTTTTGAGTCAGGCTTGATGTCAGAATTATTAATAGTTGCTGCCAGCCTTGTGTGTGTAAAAAGGCATCTTTTGAGTTCTGTCACAGCAAGACTAAGAGCAAATTGTCTTTTTACTTTGTCTCCATAGTTAGACGCTCAAAGCAGGCCAGACTGATCTGCTATGTAGTAGCATTAATTCTGCATCAGTTAATACTAAGTTGACTTACTCTACAATCCTTTCAGACTTAACAAGTTTATTTTTGTTGCCATTGAGTGTAACATATTATATCATAGAGGCTCTAAGACTTTTTACTTTGTATTTATGAAAAGCAGTATGGCTTCTTACCAGCATCTCACTTGGGTTTTTTTTTTTAAAAAGAAAAAAAAAAGGAACTGTGCATCAGTCTGAAAACTGAATTTCCATCTAATTACTCTAGTGTTTGTAAATATCTGGTTTTCTGTGTGCAACCTAAATGTGTGTGTTGTCTTAATTTTAATCTTATGAAGTAAAAATTCTAATAGGAAACTTTTGCTGTTATTTTTTTCAGTATGTAAATTATTAATAATTACATATGCAAGTGGCATGTCTGCTGTGAATTTGGGATCATAGAAAACCATAGCGTGCTGCCATTACTTTAGCCCTGCAGTCAACATTCAAGACAGGTACTGGTGAATTTCCAGTAGGTGACTCTAGAGAACACCAGGGACAAACATTTGGTATGAAATAAGCTGGATTTCTCAATTTGGTTCTGAGCTCATGTGGTTTCGAGCATTAAAAAAATCCAGATCTGTTTTCCAGAAGGACTTAATGTCATTTGAGATTTGCTAATGGACTACAATATAAAAATATGGCTACGATATAAAATGTAAAATGATGGAGTGAGAGGCAAAGTTTTGTGACAGCAGTGAGAGAATTGGCCTAGCACTGAGTGAGAGTATAAATGCACCCTGTACTTTATATAGCTGTAACTAGTTGCATATGCCATTGGTGACATGCAGATTATATGCTTCTGCACCCAGCATAGCTCAATGAGATGCAAAATACCGTGCACTCTTTAAGTTCCTTCTACTTAGAATGCTGAGAAGTTAGAAACACTAGGAAATTGAACATATTGTTCAAGGTCATACAATGAATCAGTGTTAACTGTTGTTGAGTTAATATTCTGGGATCCCTTGATTCTTGTTCTCACATCTATTTAAACACATCTTCCACTGAAGACAAAATTGTTCATAGTTTCTGGTTTGTGTTTCCATAACTGATTTGACATCACGAAAAACTTGTTTGAGAGATACTATTTTGTTTTATGATTAGGAAAAAGGATGATACTAAAAATCTGTGTCTTTTTTCTGGCCCTCTGGAGTTCCTTAAGTTAAGCATTGTAATTTGGCATATTCAGTACCAGGAAGTAGAGAACAATGTAATGCAGAAATTGCTACTGATATTTTATGTATCTGTGGATTTATATTCTTGTAAGGAAAATGTCTTATACTCAAAAGTATGATGTCCTTACTGGATGTTTCTAAGCTAAGAGCCTAAATATCAAAATCTCAGTGTACCTGCCATAAGCTCAGCAGAAGGGTAAGATGCTGTCATAGAATGGTGCCATGTGCTTTATAATCAATTACAGTAACTTGTTGTTAACAGTAAGAAAATGAAGTAACAAGCTGTGTTAAATGTGGTCAAGCTTGTTTTTGCTAGTATCATAGGTAGAAAATACCTTTGCCTTTCTTGCTGGTGGTAGTTTCCTGCTTTTCTGTTTCCTTTGTAGCACAGCTATGTTGGCATGAGTTATGTCAGTATAGTCCACTCTGTTCTCATGTGATTTGACTACATTGATTAAAACTGTTGATGAGAACCAGCAGTTATATACTGAATTCTGAGGCCTCTTAAGGAGGATAAGGCCAGATATCTGCAGCAGTGAACACTTTTAAGTGTCAAGCAGATTATTTTGTCTCTCTGTAGTTTAAATTCATAAAATTGTTACTTTGTGGATAAGAATTTTCACCTTGCCCCAAATTTCTCAGTGCTTCACCTCAAATCTGCCACTTGGGCTGGGGTACTTCCTGGCGCACTTCCATTAAAATGAGTCATATTTTAGTTTAAATAGAAGATCTCTGGGCAGAGAGAGTAGTTTGCCTGAACCACTCTGCCAAGATGATCTGCATGGGAGCTAGGGTGCTAAACTGTTAGGTATCTAGAAGAGCAGAATACTGAATCATTTTGTATCTAACACTGCTGTCTATTTGGAACACTAGGCAAAAGGTGCTAATGAAGTGGAAAATAATTCAGAGTTTTGAGCAGCAAACAGAAGAAAAATTACCATTATGTTTTCATAAGTGATATAGGTTAAATATAAATACTTCTAAAACAATTTTTTTTCAGAAAGTGGCTTGTGTACTAAGTGTACTTAGTATTCCTTTATATGGTCAGCTTTGCCAGTCTGATTCTTCATGTGGGTTAATTCCTGTGACAGATTTTGCAGATTCGTTGATAATGGGGTTTTAATATGCATTTATGGGAAGCACATTGTATGGTATAGCTTACTGAAGAGCAAAACAAGTAGTTTTTCCTGAGGTAGTCGCTGAAAGTGGTTGATAGTGAACAGCACTAGAAGAGAGGTCAAGTACCACCTTGTTTGTATTCCAGGTTAGGCTTCAGAATCTTTGTTTTGCTTCATGCCTTGTTAAAATTTTCAAAACAGATGCAAAAATGTTGCCTAGTTAGCTGAACTCCAGCATGGTTTACTTAGTGCAGTTTCAGATGCTATCTGTATTTTAAAGTAGGAACAAATAAAATTTTGAGAACTGAGAGAAAAGTGCTACAAAAACAGGTAAGGTTAAAGGAGTAGGGGGACAAGCATTTTAGCCAGGGATAAACTTTTTAGCAGGGCCTGTTGCAATAGGTAGGACAAAGGGTAATGGTTTTAAACTAAAAGAGGGCAGATTTAGACTAGATTTAAGGGAGAAATTTTTTACAATGAGGGTGGTGAGACACTGGAACAGGTTGCCCAGAGAGGTGGTAGAAGCCGCATCCCTGGAAACATCCAAGGTCAGGCTGGATGGGGCTCTGAACAACCTGATCTAGTTGAAGATGTCCCTGCTCACTGCAGGGGGGTTGGACTAGATGAC
Organism: Antrostomus carolinensis; assembly: GCF_000700745.2. Taxonomy (NCBI): domain Eukaryota; kingdom Metazoa; phylum Chordata; class Aves; order Caprimulgiformes; family Caprimulgidae; genus Antrostomus; species Antrostomus carolinensis. Next base: position 43,383 of record NW_010332985.1, on the reverse strand, counting down.
CTTTAAAGGTCCCTTCCAAGCCAAACCATTCTGTGATACTATTTTATGAGTATGTTCTCAGCATTTTTGTGTTCCTTGATCAGTGCCATACACAGATATGTTCCTGCTGATGTGGTTGAAGTGGTGTAAGATGTTACTGCCCAGAGGTGGATGTTGTTCATCTATCCCTTCTGTGGCTGAGAAGCAAGAGCTAACTGCCTGAGACTTGTTAGATTGTGTTTGTGGGAAGATTGGCTTGTTTGAATTGGCATGGGAAGGACTACAAGCTTTGTCATTAAATCTGTTTCACTTCCACTGCAGAGGCTAAGGAAGTGCATAGCTGATTGCATTGTTAGACTTTGCAGCCTGGTTTTTTTCAGAGAATAATTAATGATGGTGGCTAGATTTTTTTAACAGGTTTTCTCTGAAACAATAATGAAGGTAGTTTTAACTGTTGGTGGAGGCTAAAAGAATCACTGAGCTTTCTTTCTGAAAAGTTGTTGAAAAGTATTTTATTTGCTCCATGCTGATACTTAAACTGCCTTTCAGGAGAGTTGTTTAAAAAAATGTAAAACTTCAGCAATAGGTTTAATTTTATTTTTCAGAGATAGTTTTAATAAGCATGGCAGCATTTCATGAATAGGCTTTTTATCTGAAGCTACATGATGTAGAGATGTTACCAGATATGCAAATTGGTTTTCATCTTTTGTCTTTTATTAAGATAGTGGTAAATATCAGCAATCTTCAAAATTTGATTTCTGTTTAGTGTAATGTCTTTTATCATTTGAGACTTGTCATGGAACTTTAGAAAAACTCTATCCAGGCTACTTTTTTGATAAACTTCGTGAGAAATTTCTTAGGACAATCAGAGAATTGAACTTTAAGTATTATGTGTTAGATATTCTAAACTGTTAGATATTCTAAACTTACGTAAAGTAGATCCAGCTTCCTTGCATATATTTTAAGTGTAGGTGAGTTAATAATGAAGAAATTTTGGGGTTTATCTGATTTTGAGTTTATGGAGCTGTGTTTTATCTTTAAGGAGAAAAAAATATATTTGATACAGAAACAGTAGAAGCAAAGGATGTGAGAATACTGTCAACTGGTATTGTGTTTATTTTATATCCTGAAGTCAGAGTATTTTTAGTTTCCTCTTTTGCCCATAACAATTCTTTTGACATTCAAATTCTACAAAAATTCAGGGAGCTCCTTTTCATGTGCATTTGATCGCAGGACTGAGGTTGTAAACTAGCATGGTGTCTCAGTGAAATACTGCTACATTGGAGAAAATAATTCTAGATGAACTGGGCATGAATTTTGATATGAGTTCTTAACAATTAATTGTTTTTCTTAATTTGCCTTTGCCTTTGATTATAGTGAGGATGAAACTTTAATGTAACTGATCACTTAGTCAATTTCAGTTTCACTGATTTACATATTTTGATTCTTCAATAGAGGCTTACGGCTAATCCAGGAGGTAAGCAACGTAGCAGACTGTCTGTCATGTCTCAGCATCTCTGCGCTGTTGAAAACTGCTTCATAATACCAGGTCAAGCCTTTGTTCCAAAACCAGAGGTAAGGTTTGATATATTTTTTGTGGTTTTTGTTAATTTATCAATCAAGCAGTATATCTGATTTTGAGTAAGGAATACAGTTGGGTGCTCTAGTTCAACATCTCCATACTGCAAAGTGGAGTGATGTGATGTTCCTGTAAACAAAGCACACTTGCTTCAAGAAGATACTTTTATTTTTGATTCCTCAGAACTTGGCTTTGACCTTCAAGCTTATCTGCAAGATCAGCATGCTCCTTTGGGTGTTTCTGGAGAGGGAGATTAGGATTTAATGGCAGGATAACCTGCTAGGATTGTAGCATCTTGGGAAAGCCTGCTGTTTTACAGTTTGCATTTATAAACAGTTTGGGAATTGTGCCTAGAAAATTTGATGGGTCTTTCAAAAGACCCTCATAAATAAAAGCTTTTCCTGTGTCACCTTTGTCAAAGATCTCTAATTGTACCGTGTCTATAATCTTTACATTTCACGCTACTCATCTTTAGCATATTTAACTCCCTCCTATTCACTATAGCACTTTGTCATCTACATCCCACTGCCTGTTTAAAAAAGTAACAAATCTTTTCTCCCTCCTGTTTGCTTTTGAGTGAGTAGAGGAAAACAGAGAACAGTCTCTTTACTGTCCTGTTATCTACTGACACTAGGTTTTATTAATAGCCATTATGATTATAGGAATCAGGAATTAATAAATTAAACTGCATTTTGGACAAGAATGTATCTTCTTTTGTTGTTGTTGTTTTAAAAATGTGTGCCTGACACTAACTGGGGTCTGTTTCTCCTGAATGCATGTGGAAATCTGTTCTGTTTCAAAAATGATCTTGCAGTTTCTGCAAGTTGCTCTTAAACTGGTTGGTTCAGTTCATCAATAATCTTTTGATTTTTTTACTCTTTAGTCCAGACATCTCTCGAGAACCTTTGGAAGGTCATTCTCTCTTTTTTATCATAATGAATTTTAAGGCTCTATCTGGACATATAAAATTCTGTTAGTATTTTTTGAGCAAATAACTGTTGAAACATGTTAAATTCTGAGTCGTGACAGCAGTCTGTTGTGAAGAAAAATGACCATGCTTAAGACATCTTGTTTTTTGGTTTGGATTTTGGGAATTTTTTTTTCCTCTATCTCTTAGCTGAATGAAAAATAATTTCAGGATGTCATCTCACTGTTAAATATGTGAAATAATGTTCAGTAAGGCCAAAATTCCAGTTCTGTGATAGTAGTTTCTCAATGGGAAATACAATTTGAGGGCATAGTAGAGCTAGTGTCATCAAAAGTCTTGTGCAGACTGTGTCAGAGAATTGGGAAGCTATAACTGATATTCCCATCTTCCCATCCTGAAAAGGCCATAGTTGACTGAGAGAGAGGTAACTCAGAGTTGTGACAAAATGTCTTGCTATAAGCAAATCCTACAGTCATTTGGTGCTCTGTGGAATAGAAAAGACGGTACCACTAAAGACATCCATGTTTTTATTTCATACATTTGCTTATGTTGCAAAAGCAGAAAGTACATATTTTTCAGACAGGCATGACACAATATTTTGTTTCCTTCATACTCCTGTTGTAGCTTGATCTTCTGTTTTGTCCCTGTTCTTTTAGCCGCGGACTGACTTGTGGTTTTAGATACTACCATTTCTGATAGATTCTTTGTTTTCTTGGAAAGCTCTTGCAGCCTATTGTGAATGAAGTGCTTCAGTGCTTGATTTTCGTTTCATAGGTATACAGAGAAGTTCAGGTACTTCTGTGTAAAGTTCTAAGAAGAGAAACTTGCTACTTATGTAACCAGTGAATACTTCATTTTGCTCGTAGTGTGCAGTTATTACCCTTTTCTTGTGCTGTCCTGTAAAAACACCTTTGGTTCTTATTTTACAAATGTTTGTTTTAATTCACATACCTGGCAATGATCACAGCTTAGTGTCATGTCAAACCACGTACTAAAGGTGGAGATGCATGTTTTTGGGAGTGAGTTGTTTTCCTTATTTGCTCAATAAATTAGTATTATTTCAACAATGCCTATGAATGTTGAGATGTAAAAGACTCTTGGTTTATGGAATGGAATGTTGCTGCACAGCATTGTGTCTAAGCAGAGAAAATTTGTTAAGTCTCTGCAATACTGAATAACTGCTGATACTGACATTAGGAATAGTACAAAACAAGCTCCTTGATGAACATATAGGAAACTCAAAATAGCTATGAACAATAGTAATACAAACAAGACATAATTCTGTTCTATGTATATTAGAATAAAGACTCTGTACACATTAGATGCATAAAACATTTCACTTTCTCAAATGCTACAAAAGAAGATCTGAGTTTTCCCAAAATAACTATATATATAATGTTAAGGCCCCTTCATACTGCTTTAGTTAATTTCAGGCTAATAATATGGGAAATGAAAGTTGTATAAAAATATGCAAAATAAATAGCAGTTGGTTTTGTTGAAAGACTTGTCCAGCATTATCATACTCCTAAGTTTAAAGGCTTGTATCATATCCTCTTTTCATTCCCTTACCTATGCTAGCAAATTAATGTCAATTTGATTCTTGTTTAGGGAAGCATTTAGACAGAATATACTTTGCCAATGACCAATACAGAACAAAGTCTGTATGTTGGAAGAAAAGGTTAAAAGATCCAAGATTATTAATCAAAATAAGGGAGTTAAAAAAATAAATTTAAATGAAGAAACTATCTCTTTATCACCAATGTATGTACATTTTACAGTAATAGAATACATGGGAGTGGGCCTGAAAAAGACCCTATTGGATTAATTAAAAATACATACAAAGTTCCTTTGGAAGGCCAGAAATATAGACAATAAATGGTAGCTGTATTATTTGAGCTGTTAAAAGCTACTTTGAGCAAGTGTAAGCCAGAACTTCCAGATTTTTCTGGAACATACATATTTAGTTTGTATCAAGTGTGTTACAGTTTGCAGGTGTTTTCATAGTCATGGTTACATTTCTGTTGTATTGCTCCTCAAACCTAACATTCATTGTGTAGTGATAGATTAGTAGCAATTGGTGAATGCCCAGTAGACATTTCTTTTACAATAATAACTGAAACCCACAGCAGGTGGCAGTTTGGGGCAGGAGAGATTTTTTGGCAAGGTCTCAATGGTGCTGCTGAATCTTTAGCCTGATACACAGCTAAGGTTTGGGGCTACAGGGTTTTGTTGTGGGTCTTTTTTGTTTGGTTGGGGTTTTTTGTGTGTGCATCTGTTTGGTTTGGTTTGGTTTTGCTTTTTTAAAAAAAAGTCTAGTTACCAAGGCAATTTAGAAATGAAAATGAAAGAATACACTATAAAACATTATATGTTATCAATAGCCTGATTTGCTAAATAGAAACCAGTTAGTTTTTAAGCATCTTTGCTGTAACAAGCCATCAGTACATTAATTGTACTATCAGTTATGTTTTAAAATAGTTCCTTTTCTCTTCAATGAAAGTTACTTGGAAAGTCAGAAAGAGCAGTTTGAAAAATCAACAAAAAAAGGACTCTTGTAGCAGACTTAAGCATTGTTTCTTACTTCAAACTTTTTGTGGATGCTGCTGTAAATGAAATACTTTGCTTAAACATGATTGCAACCCAGATGTAAGAAAAGTTAAGTGCTATGTTATACATTCTTTGAAATATGAAATAAACAACACTTAGCACAAAAAAAAGCACCTCCATGGATAGAAATAGCCATATTTACACATAGTCCTTCAGGTTGTAACCTGCATTGCTCTCCTGCTCTGTGCATGGGAAATCGTGCTGCTTTGGAGGGTAAATCCGCGCTCCTTGCTGCTTTTTAAAACAGGAAGTGCAGAAGATCACGCCTGCGATAAGCAGAAACCCTGCTGAAATGAATCCTGTATAAACTGCTCCTCCTGGTTCATGTTTACTGCTCTCTGGAATGGTCTGGTCCAGAAAATTTGAAATAATTTCTCTTGTGTACCAGGATGTTGGTACTAATCCAGAGATTCCTGCAAGAATGAAGCAGACTCCTCCAGCAAAACAAGCGTGACTTTTGCTGTCAGTGTCCCCTCCCAACTTTGTGCATTTCATTCCAACCGTAGTGATGCAGATCCCAAAGGCTGATAGGATACAGGACAGTACCATGGTGGTCCGTGCAGCCTGGATATAGATGGGGAGAGAGAGAACCGAGTATTTCAGGGTACAGCTAAACATCCCAGTGCTGTACCATGTGCAGTCCATCCAAAGTCCTTGCATCTGTGTTATAGCTGTTATGATATTTGAACCAACATCTGCATTTACCTTCCAGTTTGGTAGCAAGGTGGCTGTGATATCTCCAAAAGCACCAAATAAAGCCAGAATAAAAGCAAAGAACTGCAGACTTGCTGATGCCATGATGATTGTGTGCTGTCACTTTTTGTCTGCTCGTTTCTCTCTTGTAAATGAGTGTAACTGGTTGGTAGCTTCGTAGCCAAGGCTGTAGCCCTCTGTGTAATAGGGAGGAAGGGGGGGGAGGAGAAGTTCAAGGGGGAAAGAAAAAGAAATCAGCAAACAAAAAAAGCCTGCATTTAAAATTGGAGCTATCTGAATGAGTATCTGAACATGACCCTGCAGCAGATGAGAGCAGCTGAGCAGCTGTACACAAGGTACTTGAACATAAATGATGGCAAATGGACACTGTTTTCGAATTGCCTGTAAGAAGGAGCTGCTGCCCTTTCAGACATGATTGCAAACCATCAAGCAAAACTTATTTTACTGGAGTTGTTTTTGGTAATAGTATACAGATTGCAGACTTACTAGACAAATATATATTGTAAATGAAACATTAGAAACTTGCAAATTAGAAGTCATTTTTTAAAAAAATACTGTAGTAGAAAATATATTGTACTCTTCAGTGTGTTGATGGTTGTAGTCAGCTCCTGTTAACTATTTTCTAACAAGGAACACTGATAATATTATCTTTTGTTTCAAGTATGGTTAAAGGTAACTCTTCATTTCAGTTATTTAAATATTTTCTGTTCTCTTTTTAAATAACTGTTATGAAATTTATTTTTTTTGAGGGAGAGTAAGATTTTTTTTTTATTGCAGTACTTTCACAATTAAGTCACATATGACTTTTCTAAATCAGTATTTTATTTTCAATCAGTGATTCTCAGTCCTTGACTTAGGCCAGCAGTATTGAGCAAGTCGTGAGAGTGAATATGATCTGCTTTGGTCTGTAAAATAAAATACTGTTTTTATACAACTGAGTTGTTCCATATCAGTTTTAAGTGCTTTTTTTTTTTTTTTACAGAATCACAGTGTGTCAGGGATTGGAAGGGACCTTGAAAGGTTATCTAGTCCAACCCCCCTGCCAGAGCAGGATCACCTACAGTAGGTCACACAGGAACACATCCAGGCAGGTTCTGAACATCTCCAGAGAAGGAGACTCCACAACCTCTCTGGGCACCCTGTTCCAGTGTCCTGTCACTCTCACAGTGAAAAAGTTTTTCCTTATGTTTCCATGGAACCTCCTAAGCTCCAGCTTGCACCCACTGCCCCTTGTCCTACCATTGGACATCACTGAGAAGAGCCTGGCTCCATCCTCCTGACATTCGCCCTTTGCATATTTATAAACATTAATGAGGTCTCCCCTCAGTCTCCTCTTCTCCAAGCTAAAGAGACCCAGCTCCCTCAGCCTTTCCTCATAAGGGAGATATTCCACTCCCTTAATCATCTTTGTGGCTCTTTTTAGTCACTTTCCTCTCTGAAATAATTTGCAAATTTGTCATGAAGTGGGTAGCTTTAAAAATTCATTAAAAAACCTCCCTGCTATTCTTGCATAAAGGCAAATTTCACTTGACAGATGAGAACATTTTAGGCAGTATGATAACTGTGCACCTGGGAAGACAGAAGTGTTGCTGTTGCATCAGCTGGACTGTTGGCATAGCAGATGAAGAAAAATGGTTTGAAGCTTTTGTGACGAGGACTAGAAATATCCTGCCTTTTCAGTGGGGCTGTATAATTGACAGGTTTTGTCTTTTATCAGAGTGATAAAGGGTGGTCCTCAGTCTGGATTAATCTTTCTAAGACATTCTATCTAAATATGAACTATAATATTGAGATTGGTCTTTAGCATTAGAACTTTTTGAAAAGCCATAATAATAGAAAATAAAGTTGAAAGAAGTGGAACACAATATCTGTAGCATTGTACTCTTCTTTCAATTCACTATACATAAGGTTTTGATCAATATGTATTCTATCAGTCTTTAGTGGCATTACATAACAAGTAATCCTCTAATTTATAGACTGTACTTAATTCAGGTAATTGTTCAAGGATGTGCTAACTCTGTCCAGCTTACATATCTATTAAAAATGCCCATAGTTAAGGTGAGAATGCTAACAGCTACTCATTTTTAAAATCTCATTTCAAAGACCTGCCTCTTTCCAAATCCCTTCATTTTGTTCAGACTGTGAAGAGTTGCTCTGGCAAACACCTGTCACTTGCTGTATCAGGCCCATGGGAAAGATGGCTTAACTTCCTTTTGCAGAAAGAACTGTCATATCTGAATAGCTCAGAACTCATTCAAAATCATATTCTGGAACAGCTAATTAAGATCTTGAGTTAGATTTTTTCATTGCTTCCTTTTTAAGATTTCAGCATATACAAAAATGCAAACATAAACCACTGCAATTGGTAGTCATACATTACATTTAATGGGATGAACCAAATTAAAGGCATGATAAATTCAAGTATAAGCACTGCAAGTGTAATAAAAAAGACAGTTATGTTTCATTCTTGTTTGTGTAGCACTTACTGCTGGATGTGAGATCTGAGACGTTTTCTTCACTGTAGATGTCCTGTTAAAATCAGTTTCTCTTGAATGGGACTATCCCTTCTCATATAAAACTGCATTGGCATGTATTAACAAAATTTCTTGGAATGTTGTTTTTTTTTCTCTTCTCTACAGCAAGTGCTGTTTGTTCGCTCTCTTAGTTCCATCTACCCGAGAATAAAGGAGTACTTTGTTTAATGAGTTTTGTTTCACAAACACTCAGTAAGGGAAAGCAAAGAGATTATGGAGAAAAACACATGGAGGCCCTTAGTCCTAAATACATAATGATATCCAGATTCTATGATGAAAACTGTGAACAGTGATTAAAAGGAGGAAAACCTTGAGAATCCAGAAACTCTGTAGACTTAGGGATTTGGGGAGTGGGAGAAGTGGGAGGGTAGGAGTCATTTAAGTTGAACTGAGAGCCAGAGCCAGAGGATTTTGTTATTTGTGGGTTGCTGGGTTTGTTTGGTTTGGTTTTTTGTCATCATAGATAATCTTATTAACAGTTTAAATTTCCTAGGAAATAACTGTGCAATTTATTTTAATTTGTAACTGGAACAGCAGGATGTTTCTATTCAACTACAGGTTTTGCTTATCTCTTCTTGATAGGCTTAGCCTTCTGTTGGCCATCCTATAACTTGCTACCTTTATATGAGTCTGTATAAAAGAATGAAGGAGTAAAGCTACTAAAGGCTAATAGGGTAACTGCAGCTCCTGGGAGAAGTGGCCTCCACAAGTTGGTGGGTGAAATCAAGAAGTTAGGAGAAAAGTCTTACCGATTGCAGCCGTGGTATATCCATAGCTTCTGTACCTGACTTCTGGTTTCCTGTGATCCTGTTTGGGAGCCTAGTGTGGATGGAGTCGAGTTATTACAAAGCTGTTCTCACACAGGAATTAATTATTGCTATTAGTGCAGGGGCACAGTTATTTTCTGCTGGAAGTGAACCAAAATGAAATCCTCGCATCAGAACAAGATTGCTATGAGATATGCATATCTGGTGTTAGACCTAACATTGGTCTGTAGCAGACAGATAAAATGCTGGTACCGAACAGTTCTGGCTTAGAACTACCTTAGCAGGATCTCAAGCAGTCTGTTTTAATTAAATCGTGATATGTTCTGCTTAGGTTTTGGTTCCCTATGAGTAAATTACAGCTTGAAAAAGGGTTTACTTTTAATACAGCCCTGTTGCAAGATGCATGTATTGCCCATCATGAGACCTTTATTGTCAACAATTAGTAAAAATTGTCTCATTTAAGCTTATTCTGATTTAGAATGTTGATTTCATCAGCAAGTGTTCCTCCTGCCCTACCAGAACATAAACCTTCATTGTGCAGATATGCTAAAACAGCAAGGGGTGAATAATTGCTGTGCTATTGACAGTTTAGGGCATATCAGTTGAATAATTTTCATATTCATAATTTTGTCAGAATTTAGTACTATTTTGTAAATATTTCTAACATACTTGGTGGGAGGGGGAAAAAAGCCTTACTAATAAAGTTATCAGCAAATTAACTTGTGTATTTTAAGCGCTTTTGTGTGCTCTGTTGGCTTTCATAATTCTACTCTATTTTATGCATATTAAAAAGGTTATGGAAAAATAGCATGTATAATTTTAAAGGAGTGGCCAATTACAAGTGAAAAGCTTTCCCCTGTATCTGTTGCTATAGTAACCAGGCAGCTTTCCTGGGGTCCAAAGAAAACAGCGTCTATAATGGAACAAATGCTGAGAAGTGCTGTGTTTTGTTTCAGAAGCAGAAATTATTGCTGACTGCCCTTGAGATTACAAATAGAGCTGTTTTTCTCTTAAACTGTACACTGCATCTACATTGTGTTCTTTTTTCTTTTCCCTCAGAAATTTTTGTTAAAAGATGCAGCTCCAACTCCCAAAGAGCCCTTGTATCTCACAAGCAGTTCTGCAAAATTGAGGTGACTAGGAGATCCCACGTGGTTTCTGGTGGTTCCCTTATCCCTAATTTTGTGCAGGATATGCCTTGTTCTGTTTCTTGACAAAAATGTAGATAAACATATACATGTGTAAATAAGCCCTTAGTATTTATGTACAAGGAGCTGGTTGGTCATGTGAAGTATGTATTTGTCCTGATCAAAAAGATAAACTTCTCTGACACTCAGTGTGAACACAATTTTTCACTGCCTTCCTGTGGCCTTCCTGACAGGTAGCAACAACCTGTGGCAAAGGTAGAAACTATCAACACTTGAGAAATTCAGAAACTGCTTTGGGAAATATTTATGTGCATTTCACTGCAGATTCCGTATGTCAAGATTTCTTTGTCACCTCATTTTTAAAGAAGTTCTTGTATCTATATGTTTTTAATAATTTAATTATTTTTTCTGTCCTCTTCTTGACCCCAGCTTTCAGAAAAGGTAGAAAAGTAGAGAAAAATCGCTAGCATATACTTGAGATCAGCAGTGCTAATACTGGAAGCTTGCTGTGGTTTTTGGGGTGTTTTTTTTTCATCAGCACCATTAATCAATATTTCCTTTCCTTTCTCTGACCAGTATTTTCATTCAGCTTTGTAAGTTCTGTCTACATGGAAAACTTACATTGTTTGAATGTCATAATTTCTGTTGAAAGCAAATATAGTACCTCTGCTGTTGAAGCAGTTGTACTGGATAGATGTACTTGACAGCTGAGCTGTTCTCACTGAAAGTACATCATGGATGGGTGGCACCTTTGTGCCAGAAGAAAATGTCCACGTTACCAGAGGTTACTATGACTTAATTTATTAAAAAAACCAACCAACCAACCAAACAAAAAAAACAAAAACCAAACAAAAAATCCCCACAAACTTGGAGCAATAGAAAAACCCTTCTCATTTTTTAAAGTACTCTCTTCCTATGGGTTTTCTCAAATAATTGGTACATTGAGAGTGAGCCTAGAACAGAAACTATTCTTTGGTCTGAGTGTATCCTTTATTTCAGTCAGCAGTAGAACTCCTTCAATTTAATGTCACAGAGAATCTCTTCTATGAATGCCAATACTGACTTTCAGACCTATTAAAAAGATGGATGATTTTCCATCATATTAGCAGACTTTTAAAAATATTCACTCTTATTAAAAAGTCTGGCACTTAAAAAAATTTGTAATCATTCAGTACCAGTACTTGTACAAATTGTACAAATTTTCAGTGTGCTCCTCCACAGAATTTTTTCATGTTTATTGTTTTTAATATCTAGTTTGGAAGAGGAAGTGCTTTATTCGATGTCGTGCAGAACTGTGTTTTTAGCCCAACCTGTATTTTGTAATACAGAAGTCTGAATTCAAGGCATCTCTATGTAATACAGTATCTCTATAATTGCATAACATATTTTATGTGTTCTATATGTACATTGAACGAATGATGTTATTTCATTCCATTTGCAGACATAGGGAAAGTGACCATTCTGTGAATCAATATGATACTATAAAAGAATAAAACACACTTGAAAAAAAAATAAGAATAAAACACGCTTGAAAAAAAAACTTTGTAGAATCATTCAAATATAATTTTGGATAAACTGTGATATGCAGTGTAAATAGAGAGTTGTATGGTCACTTGAACTGAATGCAAACTTATTTCTACCTACCATTCCTTTAAATAGACTAGATTTTTAGTATGTAGATAGAAAAGTAACTCCTTGGCTACCATTTTAGAAAAGCCCTAGAGCAGCAGAAGACATACAGGGAATGGGTTTGATTTCTAATTATAATACCAATTTTCTTCAGCTGCCCTTCAGCCTCTATATTGAATATTGTCTAATTTGTGTATCATGTCCGAATTGTCTTGTGGAAGGATCTGATGAAAGAAGTGCTAATTACTTCACAGATTACATAGAAGATGTTCTAGATGGAGGAAGTGCCATGGGGGAAAAAAGTACTAAGTACTAATGGCATGTGAACTAATTGGAAATATGTAAATAACTAAGACTAAAATTCTGTAGGGCCTTGAAAATTAAGCCAAATCTTTATATTCAAATACTATGACATTTGTCACTGCACAGCTATGTTACCTGTCACAATAATGTCTTCCTGTGTTCTGCCTGTTTCCTGATGTCTAGCTGATTAACTTAGAAATAATGTGTCTCAGAGGAATATATCTACTCAAATTTACCTTTCTTTTCCGTACAGGTGGATGTGGCTGTGGTGCATTTCACTCCATTGGTGCAACCAAAGATACAGCAGCCATTTGAGCTAGTAGAAAAAGTGGTTCGAAGTGTTTTTCATTTTAGAAGAAAACACTGCTTCCGTGGACTCGAGTAAGGATCTTTAATGAAAAACTCTTCAGATAATGTTTTTGTAAATGCATCAGCTACTAAATCAGTTGAGAAACACTTGTAGCTATGAATTTGATTTTATTCCTCACATTTTAAATTTGTCATCATAGTTCATCAGATCTTTCTATTTCAGAAGGGTTTCTGGAGACAAAAGTATGAGATGAATCTTTCTGCTGTAATTACATAATAATTATTGTGCATTTTTGTTAGTGTGGTTGCAGTTGTTAAAATTACTGGGATAAACTGGTGATCTTTCCAATAGTTTGTCTGAATCAGAAAAAAACAAAAAAACCACCCCAACCACAAAAACTAGAGCATTTGTTGGTCAAGTTAAAAAATTATTCTCAAAATTCAGCACCAAAGATGGCAGCCTGAGGAGGGAGAACACCAGCTGTGGGAAATTTTACTTATTTGGGGATAATGTCAAAAGGTCAAATTCTTGTTTCTATGCTTGCCCTTTTGCAGAGTTCTTACTGACTCTTTAAAAATCCCCATGTCTTACTGAGGGAATTTACTAGGTTCTCTAACTGATGGGAGAAACCTGCAGTGTGTTTGCCAAGGATCCTGTTAAAACTCTAGCATAGCCACGTGTCTGACCTGGTATGGGGAAAACCTGGCATTCAACATTGTACAGCATGTGACAGAGCTGCTCTTGGGACCAGAGGTGGCTGCTGCAGCTTGGGCTAGCTGAATTTTGCTAGGCATGGTTTTGGCCCTGACACAGTCCAGAATTAGGGCAGGTGCCACCTTACTGACCTAAAAGCCTTAAGTGTCACTATTTTAAAGGTGAAGATAGAATTTTTGCCTCTAGGTTTTTGTTTTTTTTTTTTCCTTGAGGCAGTGAATTGCGTTTATATCTGGGACGCAGACATTTGACCTGAGTACTGATTTACCTGTGTTAAGGTTTGAGTATGCATTTGGAGGTCGTTAGAAAACAAGGTATCCGAGCTCTAGATAAGGTTTATAATTGATTCACAGAGTTGGTTTTTTTTGTGAAAGAATGGTTTCAGTTGATAAGCAATCAGCTTACCTACATTATGTAGAATATTTTTGCCAAAGTTTTAAAAAAATCCAGCTATTGTGTAATCTCAAGTTGTTAATAACTGTTCTACATTCTTTTGAGGCAAAGAGGGGGAATCTGAACTTTTGGACATCACGAATCCCCTGGCAGCTTACCATACTTCAGCCCTAGTATGCAACTAAGAAACACAATCCTCTTACTCTTTAGCTGACCTGGGAAAAAAATAACAAATTTTGGTATATAGTGACGCTGTTAAGTTCCTTGTAAGGTTTCTGTCTATTACATAAACTATAAAAACAAGGTAATAGAATCAGTTTACATTTGTGTGTAAATTCTGGGATCTGAGAGAGACATGGAATGTAAGATTAAACTATTAAGTCCATATAAAAAAATACTGTAGTTTGGGTTGCTTTCATGGACATTTATAAGATGGTTCATAGTCTAGATATAAAAGGTGATTAAACATTTCTGGCTTCAGGTACATCTTTTAACTACAAAATCAAAGGAGAGAATAACGTAAGAAGGGATATCAAAATAAGGATTAATCCGTCTTAACCTTGCTGACCTAGATGCTGAACTAATGGGGACATTTTTGACCAAGGCCTTGAGTAGCACGTACTTCAAACCAGATTGTTCCCAGAAGTTTCATCCTTTTCTTGTCATGTTAAACCCTTTTGTAGCTTTGTGTTCTAGCTGTCCACCAAGACCCAACTATCACTGACGACTTGTTCAAAAGCCTTTTGAGTAGCTTGTCCAGCCACCCTGCAAAACGCAGCTGGGGGCTTGTGGGGCGTGTTACCGTATTCCATGCACAGCATTTTTAGGTCTTACCTATGTATGACAGAGGCAGATAATTTGAAAATTCAAACATGCACATCAATCGTGCAAATTTTCTGCCTTCATGACCTGTTGCAGACTGAGAACTACTGCTGGTAGGAGCTAAGCAGCTAGTAGTTTCAGTGGGTTGTGCTGTGTCGTATGCATTTTTGCAAGACATTAAAAATCCCTGGAACTAATACTGTGTGTTAAAATTTGGGGAACTTGAGAGACAGAGAAGTGCTAATGCATCTGGCCACAGAGTAAATGAACTGATATGACTCTATGAACAGTGACAGAGCTGAAAATAAAATCTAGGACTCCTGGCACAGTCTCTTAAGTTCTAAATATTAAAAAGTGAATGATATAATTAGATACTCCTCCTCCTTCTTGGCTTTTTTTCTGGCATTGGAATTATGGTATTAATGACAAGGGATAACACTATCTTTCCCATTGGAATGAAACAGCCTGAAAGTAAGTCATATGGTTTGGATCTGATCTGTTTTGCCAGTTCAAGCTGTTGTTACTCTCTAAATAGGAAGCTAATTCTAAGAAGGCTCTGTGACTATATACATACCCAGTGCTCTTTTTAATGTTAGCAAACATAAACATACATGCATCTGTTTAATGTACAATGTATGTATACTCTTTCCTATGTTGTTATAATCTGCATTTGCAGAAAAAGAACCCTTATATGTTTCCATTTGCTTAGATAATGAGACATATTTGGAGTGCCCAGAGTTAAAATAATGATGTACTTAATAGTAAACCTATATTAAGTAAATTCCCAAGAGGACACTGTTACTCTTAAGGGAAACTGAATTGTCTGGCTGAATTGTTTGAATTTGTTTGTCTTTTCTTCACAACTTTTAGGACCTTGTTTCCTGAAAGTGGACGTTTGAAAAGAACAGAGCAGCTGATGATGACAGCAAATGTTGATCCAACTCTGCGTCCTTTTCAACTCTCCATGTCACAGTTTAGAAATCTGTGTGATACATACAGGAAAATGTGTGATGAAGATCCAGGTCTTTTTGTGTACAATTACAGAGAAGAACTAAAGCAAAAGAAGAAGACGAGAAAATTAATTAGAAGTACCAGTGAGCCTGAACAGACTGAAGAGGAAAATCATCTGTAACTTTTTTTTTTTAATTTGTTTTAACTCCTTGATCTAGAATTGTTAATTAAGTAAAAGGAGGCTTATATATTCCTACATCTGTGCAGGTATGGAAGAAATACTTTTGAGAAAGTGGTGGAGAGAGAGGGCTTTCAATTTTTATTTATTCATTCCATTCAGCTGTAGACAAAAGTGAAAGAACAGTCCAGTTACAAGGTACCTAGAGGTTCTTTTTACTTCAGGGGAATGGCTAGAACCCATGAACAAGGTATGTTGTGAGACACGTAATTAAGTTGGGATACTTCTGAGATAATTGAGTTTTGTGGGAGTGAAAGTGCATTACTGAAATGTAAAAAAAAGTACTTTTTTCATACTTCAGCATGTAAGACAGTGGTTGGGGTTTTTTTGTGCTTCCTGGAACATCCTACTGTGCAGAGTAATTTAAAAAACAAAAGCCAGAATGCTTGCATATCAAGTGCCTGGCTTAACGGAGGATAAAGTGTGCAGATTGCCTCAAGGTCTGCTAATACTCTTCTCATTTATGCAAAAACAAAGAATTTGGGATTTAAAACTCCAACTGGAGAAAAGCAGCATGATAAAAAGTAGAAAACAGGGCTAAGTACAATACTTATTTGTCTTTTACTGTACAGGCTGGTAGAGAAAATAAAAAATACAGTCAAATAAAAGATTACAGGCCAAGCTTTGTTTTTGTATTTACACATATGTATAAAGTATAAACAGCATCTTGAAACTTACAAAAATGAAATTTCTGCACTATTGTGCACTAAAACACATTAAAATAACTTAATTCTGCTTTAAATAAAGCAAAAATGAAAACCAAAGAAATAAAATGCCCAAGGTATTGAAAAATTCATTTTGCAATGCTACTTTCCATTGTAATCCCCTCTGCCACTCACTAGCACCTTATCCACATTACTTAAAATACTAATGAGGCCATCCTTCCCTTCCCTTCCCTTCCCCTCCTGAAGAACACTACATCACCTTAATAACTGCTTGAACTAATTTACAGACCTTGGCCAACTTAATCTGATCCACAATAAATTAAAATAACTTAAGAATCTTTTACAGCTGTTTTTGTGGGAAAAAAATGTATTAGTGCACAAAATCAGATAGTAGTTTTCCTGCAGCTTCCATGAATTTACTAGTTTTAAAGCAAAATAAGGTTGTTGAGTTTTATGTGGACTTCAAATTAATATTTTAAATATAGTGCTTAGAAAGCTAGGATTTCCCATGCCTCTCCACAGCTTCATAAAAACAGTCCTCGTTAACTACAGATGTTAAACTCTGGACGCTAAATTCTCTCTCTAAAATAGAGTTCAGATCCAGATTTGCAGCATCAGAGTGACTGTCAAGGGACTGGTGCCGTTCTTGCATTGCCATTAAAGTTCCTCTGTTACGCTTTGTGCTGTTTACTTTTCGCTTCACTGGGCAGAAATGGCCACGCACCAGCTTCGGATGCTCTCCTGTGTCAAAGTCATCTCCTTCTTCAGTTTCAGCAGCCTGATCCCGTTCAGAGTCAGTACTTGGTTCCTCTGAAATCTTCAGCCGTTGGAACTGTATCTCGATGTCTTTCGTAGGGCTGCCCTTCTTTAGGCTCTGATAGTCATCGTCATCATCGTCATCACTGAGAATATCAGATTCTTTGACAAGAACATTAGAGAAGTTGGATGCACAGCTCTGTACATGTTTATCAGGAGATGAATTTTTGGGCTCCTGTAGGCTCTCAGCAGTGTGGCAGCTGCTGCTCTGAGTGCTGCTACTCAGGCTGCACTCATCAGAGTCCTGGAAGGTGCCTTTCCCTGGGTCACCGTTCCACTCGCCACTGGATGAATTCTTCAGTACCTTCAAGGACCTCGTGGAAGCTGTGCAGAGGAAGAAGACAAGCTTATTTTTTTCAGCAAAATATCAGCTGGTTACACTGTCTCAGTAGCCCACTTACAATTACAGCGTATGTAGTCTCATTTGATCAATGTCTGAAGCTTGTACTCAATTCGGGTATCTGCTGGGATGCAGATCTAGTGCGTTGGAAGAAGCAAGACCCCTGCCTTTGCCAGTTGTTTTAGCTTTAAATGTTACTAGGGATGAGTTACTAAGGGGAACCCAGAGGAAAGAACCCTAATACCCTATGCCAAAGGAAGTTCATTTCTTCCCAGACAAATCAATTTGGGCCTTATTAAGTCTTCCCTTAAGAGAGGGCTAATGACACATCACAGTGTGGGGGGATGGCAAGCTTGCTTATCTCCTCCAGCCCTTATCATCCACTGAGTTATGGAGAAACTTTATCCCCTCCCCAGCCTGAAAAGGAATGATTTGTGCATTTGGCACACAACACACCTCAGTCATGGTAATAATTGCAAACCTTCTACCAGCTCTGGAGTCCACACTTCATTTTTCTACTTTGACAACATGATTCTTACCCAGTTTGGCTGTTGCAGGGACACGGTTCTTGAGTGGGACAAGGCGATCTTTACACGTTTTCTCCAGCGGTAGCTCACATTTTATGTGACGTCTGAAATTCTCCCGCAAAATAGAACGGATCACCTTCACGATGTTAGTCTTGTTCTCACAGTCACTGCAAGTTTAAGAAAACAGATAAGCTAATTTTCCCATGTGAAGTAAGACACTACTAGGATAAAATCTGCCTTCCTCCTTTCTGCTATGTGCTTTAATGCAGTGGTTTTTTTCAGTAGCTTGCTTTAGTAGTAGGTTTTGCAGCTAATATCTTTGTGGTGTTAGCCATTTCGCAGACTTTGTGTTTTGAGATCTTGGTTACTTCCCCATAGAAAAACAGCCTGAAAGGTAACTTCTGTACTAAGGGATCACCCCTTAATTCATCTTTATCAGAAGGTAATTTCTGCTAACCAACAGAGTCCAATAAAATCAGCTACTGTGCCTATATCGTACTGGCATTTATGATCATACATCTGTGCGGATTTCTGATGCTGGATCACTGTGCCGAATTCACTTACATTTCCAAGTGTTATACTTTATGCAGTTAAAGACTGGCATAGCGCCTGGATTCAAAGAGTGAGAGCTGTATTAGAAGTGCTGATGCAAAGGTCGTGTGGGAGAGAATATTTTAGTTTTTTTAATTCCATTAATGTGATTTGTCAAATACACCCTCCATGTAAAGCTTACCTGCTGCACAATTGAAAAATTGTTTCTGGCCTGCCTTCTACTTCTGACTTGGTGTGAATCAGCTCCCAGATACAGCTGTTCTCTGTTCCTGTCCATGGAAGGAAACGTTATTTTTGTATATACTTAGCAAAACCTTCAGCATTAGAAAGACCAATGTAGAACTTGTCTTCTGAAGGCAGTGATGACATAGGCATGGGTGGATCCACAGAAGATCGCACCCGAAGTGGAATCCAAAGTAAAGTCCCCTCAAGTCTCCTGTTGTAGCAGCCCGGCCTGTGCTGCCTTTGACAACTTGACCTTCTCTCCTGGGGAGTTGCTTTCTCCCATTCTTAATGCTTCTCACTGCCCCCAGCCTTGGATCAAAGGCCTTCTCCCAGGTGTGCAAAGCACTTGCTCTAAATACCAAGTGACACTTTACAGGACATATAGAACTGGATGGGATCATAAAGATCACCTCAAAGGGAAAATAAAGACACAGCCTACTTCCACAAATTACACAACTTTCCCACATTTGGAAAAACAAGGGTCAGCGCACACAGTATAAGGGCGTCACCAGGATGTCAACCATGGTAAATGACCTTCCTGCTCACAGTATCTTTTCATTAAGGAAAGATTTCATTCATCTTTTTCCATTCTGTCCTTCCTTCATGTCATGTTGCATCTTCCTAAATTTATGGAAGAAGCCAACATACCAAATGAAAAAGGTCTGTTAATGTATCAAGCTTGTACCCTGAGTGTAGCAACAACAGTAAATAGTATTTTCTCTATACCTGCCTGTTTCCAGAGGCTCTAGAAAGACATATGGAAGAAGCAGTATTACAGAATCCCAGAAAAGCATTCAATCCCAACGTATTCAGTGCAAGGGAATTACCTGCTGTGTTCCCCAGTCGAACTTGAAGAGCAGATAAAGGAATCAGCCAACGAAATTTAAATGGATCCAAGTCACCATAATTATGTGCAGCACGAACATTAGTAGGCTGCAAAAAGAAAAACAAGGATATTTCTGAGAAGTAAAAGAAGTGGGATTTTTTTGTGTTACTCTTAAAAGACCTGCCTCTGAAGAGAAACTAAATTAATTAGACTTTCCCCTTCAGTACCCTAGTATGTGCTTGTAAATGTAATTGAAATGGTGACAGACACAACCTTTGGAACTTGTAATTGCTTCAACTTTTAAAAGCACTTGTTTTTAATGGATAAAAATAATACTTTGCATATAAGTACTACTAAGGAACAAGTTTCCCATGAAGGAACCCACAGACTGTTGATTAGCAGAATACATTAATCATGTAGCTGCTGCAGCTACTTTTAGAGCCACTCTGTCTGTTATGATAAGCATGGTGCAGTGCTTCACCACTGGCACTCAGGATATACAAATTGCTACTTGACTTCAGCATTCCAGTTTGGAAATGGGGACAGAGGATATTATGTTTATAATACCCCTTTTTCCTTTCCTTCCCGGGTGATCAAGGGTCTATAAACAGAAGTCTTTAACCTATACACTACATTAAGGTAGGTCATCGTAAATGCCATCTGAAAGAGTCAATGATTCCTTTATTTGTATTCCACCTGACACAACTAACATGGGGCTCACACAGAGAAGATGCTGCTGCTTACTAAGTAACAAAAAACATGTCTTGCTATGCAGATACTGAGCGCTTGTTTTAGCTGTGATATAGCCAGAATTCCAGCCTAGTGAGGGAAGGTGGCTTTTCACCACAGTCCCTTCCCCTTCAACATCGGTATGGTTCATCTCACACTGCAGTAGAGTCTTGTGCATGAACACCCACCACCTCCACCTGACACCAGACTTACCATTTTCTTTTTCAGTTTGTAGTTCTCCTTATACACCAATATTACAGCCCTCTTAAAAACTAAGAAAGAAAGAAAAAAAAAAAAGGAAAACTGTTAATTACAGGTGTAATATTAAATGAAAATACTAACTTGAAGAAGCTGATGATTGTAGGCACAGGAATGTGAAGGATGAGATAAGCAAACTGATTTAAAAGCATCTGCCTTGTATTAAGGTGACAACTGAGTTTTTCACCCTACACTTGTCCATGCAATGGCAGTATTTTTTTCCTTACATTTTGTTCTGAACATTTAGGATGAAGCCATTCTGCACCTTTATTCTAAAACTACCTGTTTCCTGGTATGTGAAGCAGTCTTCACATAAGCAAATACAGCAGATGTAGGTTAGATGTAAAGGTTCAGATTTTCTCTTTGTAATTGGTGGACGTTTTCAAGTGGAGGGCCTATAGCAAGAGAGGGCTGTGAAAAAGGACACAAAGTTGGTTCTTCCTGCAGTTCAGCATTTGTTTAGTTGGAAACTCAAACATCTCAATTCCTGCTTTTTCATCTGCAGGAATTCTCTGGCTTCCACAATATCCATCTGGAGTGGCTCACTAACGCTATCTAATCTTTCAGCCTCCAGGGACATGTTCTCTTTCATCTGTAAGGAGGAACAGAAATATGGAGGCATTGAAGCTGCACCTGAACTAAAGGATGGCCCTGCAGAGCAGTCCTGGGTCCCAGTTTGAACTTAAGGGCAGTACAGCTCTGACCCTGCTCATGCACCCATGTTTCCAGAGGAGAGAGGGGCAATGGTATGCAGCTGAGTCGCATCCCTACGTGAAGCCAGGATGCAGCCATAGTGAGCACAGTATTTACCCCACAGCTTGGCAGTTTCCCTCAGCTCCACATATTAGGTGCATTTTGTAAGCTGCCCACGTAGGGTTTGAAGTGAGAATAAGATGTGGTTCCCCAAGTGGCAGAAGAATAATCTGCCTTTTATTAATACATGAGCTGCTGGGAAGTGCCTGGCATACAAGGATCACGCAGAATAACATTCTGTGATTCTGTGAGCTCATCCAAGGAACCTGGGAGGTAGCTTCTGGTTGTTTTTCTGCGAGAAGCATCCGCTCCCCTAGTCTGTCATGCTTCCCAGGACAGGAGTGCACAACAGCCCTGAGAAACAGAAACTCGTCTCTTGTCAACTGGAGTTGGTCTGTAGGTGTTTCAAAAATATTTCTTTAAAATGTCATTGCATAACAAAATGGACAAGCGCCTAAGAAGTTTCACTGCAAGGTTTAATTACTTAGGTAATTATTAGATAAGCAATCATATATATACTATTTAATAAAACTTTGTGATCTTATTTCCACATTAATTTTTCAGGCTAAAACAATCTAGATGGGGATTTCGATGCAGTAGCTGTAAAGCAGAGGTTAGCCTAAATTCCCAAGAGTAGAATAAATCACCATTTTCCTACCAGCCTCCTTTGAAAGCTTGGTTTAGCAGATTGTTCTGAAGAGAATATTGTCTCTTGAAAATCACTAATTTCTATAGTTTAGATATAGACAGGAGAGCAGCTGACGTTGGCTCACAGAGCAAACAGCAGCGGCAAATAATCGAATGGAAACTTTTCACTCCTCGTATTATGGAATATAACTGAATTTTTTCAGATGTAAGTCGACCCTAGCTATCACATGGCTACAGGGAAAGGAGATGGCGCCTTTCATCTTGTGAGAAGATTTAATGTAGTAATCTTTAGATTTCAAAGAGCAGAGAGTCATAGAGGAAGACACTTACCAAACACTGTAAGTTCAAGGTCTTTTCTTGCTTTGCCCAGCGATGGGAAAGGATTCAGCCAGGAAACCGTAGAGTGCATCAGAAGTTCTCCCATTGAAAGCTCTGTCACCTGTATTAAATTATAACAGTAGATAATATAAATAAATAGTATAAATATATCCATCAGGGCTGCGATCCTCATATGTGAATAAAATATTAATGAGTACACATCAATAATTTTAAGGATCTATGTTTTCTGTATTTACTGTATGTACAGAGAAAGAGATCTGCATTACGGCAGGAAAAGTGTGAGTAATCCCTTTTTTAAAATAGGTAACAACTATAAAAAGTAATAGCCCCTAAGTTATGGAAGCTGGATAGAAGTTCTTACTATTAATAACTTAGAAGAATATTAAGTTGATCTGATGATCTGTCCCTTACATATAGCCAGTTGTGAACTGGCTGATTTATTGGCTGTAACTATCTTTAATTTCTATAGAGTAATGAGTATTAATGACACCGCCAATGGCAGAATTAATGGAGGTCTTGTACTCTGAGGCTGCTTTCTTCTGTGGGACACAACATAACACTGAAGAATCTCCCAGGCTGTCAAGTTTTATTTCCCCATAAATTATGGGAAACCAGGTAGCCAACAGAGGGAATTTAGCTTTTACTAGGAGGAAATAAAACAACTGAGCCGATATTTCTCATGTCTGATCTTCACCTTTAAGGATTTGATCTGCTTAGTAATCGTTTGATGTAAATAGCAAAGTTGAGACCTTGCTGCCCCAGTTCTGGGAGATGTATGCACACAGTCTGTTTAACTAATGTTTTTTCCTCTGACAAATACCCGTGGATGCCTCAGTGGTGGAAGTGTGGAGAATGACAATAACAGACCTTAATGTGAAATCCCTCAAATTGCCATTTTCATTTACATGGGTGAAAAAAATACCTTAAGAACTCTGGAGCACAAAATCTGAATGCCTTAGGGCATGGATAATCTCAGCAACATTTTAGAAGTGCAGGATTTTTCCTACTACAATTCCTGTCAGTTCAGAAGCTGTCTGAAAATTTTACCATAACCTACTGAGAAAAAGAAATTTGACAGGCAGATATGATATGGAAGTCAAAATATTAAAGGAGAGTGGAGGAAGCCCAGCACAAATAAGTTCCCATAATTACCTCAGTGAGAGATAAAACACCCACTGGCAAGCAGAGTAATGCTTCAGGAGTGAATAAAACATGTTCCTTCTCTTACCTCCTTCTCTGTTCCACTTTGATCTGCAACCAGTTGGTCAAATACAGTGCCATAATCTTCATATATCTTCTGCATCTCGTTGATGTGACTTGCTACTTTTTCCATTGCCTTCAGCGCTTCTATAAGGTTTAAAAATGTCATAGACAGCTATATAATTCAATTGTATTTTCTAAATATGACTTTTTTTTTAACTGAATTCCACTTGAGGCAGGGAAAACAATGCAGTGTTCCCAAGGTCTGGTGAACAGAATTCTAGTTTTGTATCAGTGCTTTTTCATAGCAACAGTAGAAGTTATGCTTCCTGATCAGAGTAAGTGAAAACTGCTTGTCTGATGTCTTAAATGCCTCAAAAGGCTGCAATAAGCATTCCAGTGATAAGCCCCTAGATGTGTGAATATTCCTATCAACATGACAGTAAACACAGTTAGGTTTTGCATCTTGTATATATAGGGCCACTCGGATCTCCAGAGTAATCTACATCCATACTAGGATAAGCCATCTGATGAGCTTTAATAGAAACCAACTGCATTTGGCTGACCACAGAATAGACAAAGAAATGCAGTGCTACGTTGTACAAATTCCTTATGCATTGTATCCATAAAATGAAATGCTGGTGGCCAGATTTTGTTTACATTTTGTTTTCTAAGCGAGAATGACACTAGATTTCAACAGACTTTTGTGTTAATTCAGAAAGGAGTTGGAGAAGGGCATTTAGTTTCTCCAGTCCTGACAGCTTTTAATGGTGCAGGCCTTTTAGAAGTTTGGCATCCATTCTAACCTCCAAGTAAGTCACCCCCAGCTTGCAAGGGCAAGGGAACAGTATTAGAAACTCCCTTTGAAGTAAGTAACAGCCTCCTGACTTTGTGCTGACAATGTATTTTGCATGAATCTGTTCATTGTAAAAATGACAATCATTCCGTAAAATTAATCTCTGGACTTTCATCCACCAAGTGCTGACAGATCTGAACTGGAATTTGCCAAGGTGAAGTCCCAAGCATCTGAGCCTAGAAAAGCAATGAACTGTAATGTATGTTAGACAGACGAGTCTTTCTCTGTAGGAAGACTACAAAGTTTTGACACAGATCTCTTCTACACAAGCAAGAGTCACAGCCAAACCTCAAACAACTAAAATTTCCTTCTGTGGTGCTCTTAAACTTTGACACATTTCAAGAACTGAATAATAACCACAAGATGGAGCTTTGGTCAGTGTTTCCCAAATGGGAAAAAAACCCCAACCCAACACTATGACCTGACATGCTCCTGTGCAAGAATTGAGGAGAAGACTCCAGTCATATTTGCCATGGCAAATCCTGTGTATATCTACTTCTTGAAGAGACTTGGACATACCACACTTTTTGCTAAAAGCATGGAAAAGCTACTTATTATTTAAGGAGAGGGACTGAATTCTCTCTAGGTTTTTACAAGTTCTGTGCTGTCTTCCAGAATGGCTACCTGCATCTTCAGAAGGGGCTGGAAATAAAACTTAACTCATATTCATTCCTCTAGGAGAAAGGAAGAAGTTACCTGTCAAATGATAGTGCTCCTCACTCTCGTTGTCTGTCAGAGACACCAGCTCTTTTAAAAGCAGAGGATATTTCAGCACTCTCTGAACAGGCTTTATGAGATATGACTCCAGTGTAGAAGAGTGTTGCTTTGTGGGATTTCGAGCATCCAGAAAGGCCTTAAAAGCACTATCTGTTTTGGCTAGATGTAAATAAAAGAGTTCGTCAGTTGAATATGGAAGTCATAGAAGCTACAATGATTTGAAAGCACAGAATTCCAACTTGTAATTGGCACCAAAAGCCTCACCCTTTTCAACAGATGGTTTACAAAATCATTTATGCTTTATTTCATAATAATTTCCTGCATTAAATAACATACATAAGGGCTAAGAGAGCAATTTTATCAAGGTAAGATTATTCCTCAATATAATTTTCCCACTGCACTGAAGTGGTTGGCAGAGGAACTAACTTATTCTACCATTTATTGCTGCTTTTTGGAGTATGAGCCGCATCTGCAGAGAGCACAAACTTGTGGAAGATGGTTCTGTAGCTATTCAAGCTACTGCCTGAATGTTAGAAAAGGAATGTTACCCCTTCACTTCTATACCATACCTCAGCAGAACCACAGATCTTAGCTATTCCTATTGAAAGAAACCCGATTAGTCCTTGCTTTGTACCCATATTCTCTGCAAGTCCATGGGATTTGTTACAGTAGTTCACTGCAGTTTAAATTCACGCAAATGAATTACAATAATGAAGACAATAAATTACCTCTCTCAAGAACTTTCTGAACTTTGATGTGGTTTGCACAGAAGCCACTGTACAGTTTAAAGTGGTCAGCGTAATACAGAAAGGAGCCTCCAAGGGAAAACAGTAATTTCTGAAATCAACACAATAAAAGTATTAATTCAAATTAATTCAAAATCCTAAACAAACATTCAGGCACATAACACAGAGGCTCAATGGTGTGATTATCTGCTATCTTTCTATACATACCCTATTTTTATTTTATTTTATATATATATACACACACACACTTATATCTATATGTATGTGTGTGTGTGTGTGTGTGCGTGTGTGTGTATATATATAAACTTGAATATACTACTAGTGGTAGCTCTGTGATGTTTCTGTACTTCTCTGGGTGCAGAGTTCAGCCTATTTGGGCAAAGCCTGCAATTTTCTCCATTCTCCCTGAGCAGGTAATGCCACTGCAGCCATTCCATCTTACTGTATCTTTCAGGCAGCACAGGGACAATAATCAACAGACATGTAACAGAGTATGTTGTGCTGGGAAAAAACATGAGCAATAGGAAGCAAGGCACAGAAGTGCCAGAGTCAGAAGGAACAGCATAAAACAAACACAGAGGATTGCTTTCCAAGTGTTTTCCCTCTTTCAGGCAGGTGGTGGTGGTAATTACAGGGCACTTCTGATGTTCTTGGATGAAGGGGCGGTTGGGAAGATGTGAGAGGGACTGAATCACGAGGGAGATGTTTTTAGAAAAATGCTTTCCAAAGCAAATATAAGAAAGAGGAGGAGTGAGGGAGGAGGAGAGCAGCCCTCTCCCTTCTTTTTAATCAATGTTTGCTCCACAAAAGGCAGCAAGTGTTTGGGAGACCTGCCAGCAGTCTTGCCTGGTCCTGTGACAGTGGCTCCATTTCCAGGAAACCCTACTTCTTCCAGATAGGGCAGGTACTGAGTGGTGCCACTGTGAGCAAGACAGCACCATGAGGGCACAGCCTACAGCCATTTACACTTTGTCAGCTGTCTTCTTGGACCTCACAACATGAGCAACTCATGCACCATTTAACAGGAAAAGGTCCCAGTCTATAGCGGGTGAACTGGGCACAGCAGGGAGGAGCACAATGCAGGGCAGAATTCAGCACAGCAACAGTAACCTTTCTACAAAGGAGTTCTTCATCATAAGCATCACTAGTTTATAGCGCACTCAAAGTCTACTCTGCATCTTCCATGTTGCATCTTCTGCCATTGGAAAGAGGATGATAAAACCATGAAAAATAGCACTTATTTTTCTCTGCTGAATAGGTGTCTGTAATCCGAAGTAAAGCTTCAAACATAGAAGCAACCCTATGAAACTTAAATATGAGTTCTTCAAGTCAGATTTCCACAAACACTGCAAGGTATTAAATGACCAAGTATTTACCCGGAACTGGGATGGTGTTTCCAGTGTATTAAAATCTGAGGAAGAAGATATTCCATCTTCAAGGGTCTCCAAAAACACCTTCTGGAAATCCAGCATTTCTGGCAGACTGCCGAACAAGGACTCCATCTATGAAAAACATTAGGCTATAAATTCACAGTACATTTTTGTAAGACCATCTAATTGTGGTCTTACAAAAACAGTCCACTAAGGAGATGTGACACACACAAAGAAGTTGCAAAGGCAAGTAACATCTTCATTAATACTTTTCAAATGGGTTTTATAAAACAAAACAAAACAGTGTGCCCAGGTGGCCAAGAAGGCCAACAGCATCCTGGCCTGCATCAAGAACAGTGTGGCCAGCAGGAGCAGGGAAGTGATCCTTCCCCTGTACTCTGAGTTAGTGAGGCCACACCTTGAGTATTGTGTTCAGCTCTGGGCCCCTCAGTTTAGGAAGGACATTGAGGTGCTGGAGCGGGTCCAGAGAAGAGCAACAAGGCTGGTGAAGGGACTTGAGCACAAGTCCTATGAGGAGAGGCTGAGGGAGCTGGGGTTGTTTAGTCTGGAGAAGAGAAGGCTTAGAGGTGACCTCATCACTCTCTTCAACTACCTGAAGGGAGGTTATAGCCAGGTGGGGGTTGGTCTCTTCTCCCAGGCAACCAACAATAGGACAAGGGGGCATGGGCTCAAGCTCTGCCAGGGGAGGTTTAGGTTAGATGTTAGGAAGAAATTCTTTACAGAGAGGGTAATCAGGCACTGGAACGGCCTGCCCAGAGAGGTGGTGGATTCACCATCCCTGGAGGGTTTTAAAAAGAGATTGGACGTGGCCCTTAGTGCCATGATATAGTAATTGGAGTTGGATCAGGGGTTGGACTTGATGATCTTGGATGTCTTTTCCAACCCAATCTATTCTATGATTCTATGAAACCCTTACGAAAAAGCAAACATTTCTTAGCAGTTAAGTCAGAAGAACAATTACCCTTTAAAAAAAAAAAAAAAAGAGAAGTGATGCACGCACCAGACAGAAAAGCCCTGACTGGTGTAATTCTTATTGTTATGTTTGTTGGTTGCTTTTTCTATTGTGTGCTTTCAGCAATGAAAAGCCCAAGCGCCAAGGTCTTAACCCATAAAAGAATGAAAAGCATATCTTTCAGTTATTTGCTCACCTCATCCTGAGTAAGGAAAGTTTCATTTTGAAGAGGCTCCAAGTATAGCTCGAAGAGGCAGCTCAAGTCCTGAAAGAAAGAGAATTTGTTCACTTTTTACGTAACAGTGTGAAATTGTTCTTCATACGACAACTGTGGAATAGCAGTAACTTTCAGGAATGAACTAGAGAGAGAATTCCTTTTCTGTAACAAAATCACCTGTGTGTTGTTAGTGCTAAAGTGATTGCTAAATTAGATGTAAACTGATTTCAGTGTAATATTTTTGTTTCATCCTTGAGGTTTTACAGCTTGATTATAACATATTATATTTTAGTATAGCATGAGGAAAAAATGCTACAGACGATGGCTTTCTAAAGAGTCCATGTATATGAACTGCATCAAATGTTTTAATCATGCATGTTAGATAAAACATATAAATAGCCACTCATTTAAGTATGAGTAACAATATTTAGAAGGACACATTTTAAAATCCTATTAAGTATTAAAGTGTTCAGTGTTCTTTTCAGGGGCGGGGGGATGTGATCAAGGGCTTTCTCAGTCACTTCTTCAAAGAATTGTTGCTACTTTTGAAGACTTTCTATCCCATAGCAAAGCAGCCCACTGCAGGGCTCTGACCCTGAGAAAAGAAACAGCAGAAATTCTTATGGAGAAGAAGTAACGGGCATATCCCTGAGAATACCATAATGAGTATGTGCAACCTGCCGGGATACTGCCTGGTGCAAAATTTTTCACATCAGTGACCTCCATGGTCATGCCTTTCTTCAAGCGATTCCTCTATAAGAAACATCAGTTGGACATACACGGGGGTCTGTGTTCTGTAAAGCTTCCTGAAGTTTTACAGCATATGGCTGTTTTAATGTATTGATGGATGTGCTAACAACAACAGACTGAAAGCATTTTCTCTTCTTTTCCATATATATTATTGCAGCAAGTACTCATATCTGTAAGTACATGTTTTGAGATCAGGTGAAGTAGATTATTCCTCCTTGCCAAAGGTCAATGAAATCAATGCTTTCATTTTTCTTTTGGCATCCAGTCACATGAATTTTAGGGGTTTATAAAAAGAAGAGACATAGATCTAACAAATTAAGGACTAATCAGTCAAAGGAGAAATAACATATGTGTGATGCTACAAGCAACTGGAGTTGTGCCTTTTAGTTTTGGTGATTCAAAATGATTAAAAAATAATTATGCCTTATTTTCCGCAACTAAACTTTTTTTCTAATTTGTAGGAGAATCTACTAAATTTATTTTCATTTTGAAAACTATGGAAACATCCCCTGACAAACCCCAGTGTTCAAATATTGCAGGTATCTACTCCCGAAATATTACCACTCTCCAATATAAATACAAATTGACCAGGGCTAAAGCTACTAGATCAAATCCTACAGCCTCTGTTACAGGAGCAAATCCATTGAAAACAGCAGGAACAATTAGATAAGCAGAGTCTGTAGGTTATGGCCCTTGTAGAGTACTGGTAATATAAAGGTAAACATTAAACACTTTAAGACCATCCACAAATCATGGTCAGACTCAAAAAGAAGGCTGTAGCTAGCCAGATTATTATTTTTTTTTTTACCTTGACATAAGATTTCTCAGTGTCCATAAGTTCTTGAATTACTTTCCTCAATCTATCTGCATCAGAAAGGTGGCGAGCCAGTGGCCGTGGAGGTGGATCCTGGTTGTCCTTCTGTCCTTCCATACTGCTTGCTTGGACTTCTTGGAAGTTTCGGCACAATGCACTTATCTGTTCTGCACTCTGGTAATTGAGAGGAAAGAGACAAGCGCTGATGTTTTGGTATACAAGCTGTACTACTATTATTTTTAAATTCCTCAAATTTTGCTCTTGTTCCAAATTTGGGGGCCAGAGCATGCCATTGATTTGTCAAATATGTATCCTGATAGCTTTGAACAGCTTGAATTTATAGTAGATCCAGATCACAGGAACAAAATGAAATGGAAAATTTCTAGTGATTTTCCAGTGCAAATTATTTTCAGTCTGCAGATACAAGCTCGTGGGATACAAAAGAGGAGAGAGCACTCAGATACATCACATACTTTGATTCTTATGACACCAGCATCACAGTGTTTTCCATCTCATTTTGCAACACTCACTGCATCAAAATAGAAATTGTAGATAAAGAGCTTTCAAGGATACAGAATAACTGTTTTATTTGTCGCCTGCTACCTATATTACGTTGTGTGGTTTTGTTTTTTTTTCAAACAATGAGATATGGAGCTGAGGGTTCAGATTCCAATATCCTGGGTTGTCAAAAGATGTTTAGATGCTTACTCTCCAAGGAGACAGCTATGTATCAAGACTTTTTGCTTTCAAAAACAATGAACAGAAACCTAAAGCTTTGAGATTCTTTAGAAGAATGATAAACCTGAAAAAAAACAGAAAATCTTCAAGCAATGTAGGAACTGGAGATGGAACAATCGTTAAGCTTGTAAGGCAAAGATGGAAGAGATTTTTCTGACACTATGAAATAGTTGTGTAGTTAGCTCTTCCATGACCACCACTAATATCCAAGAGCAACTTTTGCAGGCAATAATCTTTAATGTTTTATTTGAAAATTATTCCACTGTTCTCTTTCTCATAGGACATTTTCCTGAAAGCTAGATTATTGCTACCATTATCCAATTCTACCTTAACAGCTGTCAGCATCCACCTTCAGACTACATGAAATAATTCTTCAGTGCTTCTGTCTTTCAGACACTCTCTAAGATACTGGACAGTTGCATATGCTGTGCATGTATTATCTTCTATTTAGTGAATGCATTCAGATAAGGACTACATGAATGCTGCCTTATTTCAAGTGGAAGTCTTGCTTCAGTGATCTTGTTTCAGTGAAGAAATCAGGACATGAGTGCATTTCAGAACTGTCTTGATCTGTACTAATTTATTCCACACACTGTTTCAAGTGGTCGTTTTCACATCTCATGATTCACCACTGATTATCTGTGTAGCTAGGCTCACCAACATCCTAGGTCACCAAATAAGCAAATGCAAAAGTTATTCTGAAACTGAACTGAGCTATACAAAGCCTTCTGTAAAGTGGAGGCTAAATGCGCTATCAATATAAAGTCTCAGCCATTCATGTGACAGAACATAGGTAAATCCCTCAAACCTATATGATGAAAATATATGTTAAAATGTAGAATGTTTGTCATACAGTCCATAATACTCTGTAGCTTCCCAGCCCTCAATTTTGAACAATGCCACCCTTTAAAAAAAAAGTTGAATTACTTTCCTCACTCACATGTGCAACCATCTTCACAATCCTGTATAATGACAGCTTGCATGACTATGAAATTTAGATACATTTTGTATTTACAACATTTATTAGGACTTGACAAAATGCAACGTAAATTGGATGGTGTTTGTTGGAATTACAGCTGCACACTGATGGAATACATTTAAAAATCACAGTCACTCTGTACCACTAAAATTAATTAGTGTTTTGGAAATAAATCACAATTTAATTTAGGAAATGGAGGGGTGGATGTGTGTGCGTGTGTATTTCAAAGAAACTTCTACATAGCTCAGTGCCAAAGTACTTGAGTTTTGTTTTCTTTGTTTCTGATGTCAGAAGGTTTTGCATTTGTATCAGAATGACTCAGATTTTATGCTCTCTACAGCTCAAGTTGCACATGGGCACCTGGATTTACATCAACCTGATGCCTGATGAAGGACACTAGATCAAGGATATGAGACAGCTTATTGAAAGCAAGACATAAACATCATCATCAGGCAGAGTGTTACAAGCTGCATCTGCCACCAAGAACCACTGGATAAGAAAGAATATGGAAATAGATAATACTCCTCAACATAAATACTATTTGAGCACCTAAGCAACAAAATTTTGGTGTCAGAAATTGTTCTGCACAACTGGCCTAAGCCAAAGGCCCAGGATTACCTCTCAGACATACTGCCAACATGTTGCCAATTTTTATAAACTTTAGTATGTTCCTGAACATGTTAGCACTTTGGGTTTGCCAGTCTGGCATAAAGATATTGCCCTTGTCCTACAGTGCTGCTCATAGACTCTTGTCCTTTCCTGTCGCCCTGCTACTTTCTGTCCTTCCCTTTATGGGAGACTTTTAGACTGTGCAATATCCAGACCTCATTCTCACTTTTCACTCACTGTGGAATTTACATTGGGGTCAAAGCAAGCATGAGATGCTATTTGACCACAGGACCTAAATATTTCACATTCACTCCTACACACTGCATGGATCATAGAAGATGCAGGAATCCATATTTCCAGCGAAACCACAAAGTGTACCTTAGGTTCTCAACCAAAAGCCTGGGATTCATGAGAAACTTTATAACAACATAAATAAGTTAAGAGGAATAAAAACTATTCTTGCTTGACATTTCTTCCCAAAACTCCCTTACCACCCAGGTCAGGATCTCCACCTTTTTTCCACATTGCTCTGGATGCTACTTTCTGCCTCCCACATTAAACAATGTCCTGCTCTTTATTATTTTTGCTGTTTAAAACAGATTTTTACTAGAAAATCTTTAGTGACAACCCTTAAGAACACCTCTTTTATGTGTGGGCAGAAAAGGCCCAAGCCTCTGCCCTGTTACTGATTGCAGCTGGGATTTCAAAGGCACCTCGCCATTCTGGATGTCAAAGCAGAATTTGTCAGTCCTGTGCCCTTAAGCAAAGAAGTCTCAAGAGGAGACCCAAGTTGATACTACATAAACCCACCATAATCTTGAATTAAAGTGGGAATTAACTCTTAATTAACTCTTAAAGTGGGAATTAATTTGCTCTGACAATGACATTGCCATGGCTAACACAGGCAGATTTGACTCTCAGATACATCTGGTAAACTCCTCAAGCACACAGTTTCTTTTATTTGCACAAGGCCAAGACTGTCTGTACTTCATAAATGGTAGAAAAACTACCTATGCCGACCTTTATAGATTGCAGCTCACCAGAATAAAAACATTTAAATTGGTGAAAAGAAAAGCCCAGATGACTGACTATGAACAAGGCTGCAAGCTAGCTGGGTGCAGAGAAAAGCTAAGGAATGCATACAGTGGAAGCAACAAACTTTCTCCAAAATCCATCATTTGACCTTATGTATGCCACTTTCAGCAATGTTTATAGGAGATTGTAAGCAGCTTCAGCTTACCTTTGGCAGTGAACAGCAGACAGATGAGGCTAAAAATCCAAAAATTTAGACTAACAGTGTTAGAGTTGGGAAAGACAACTGGAGCTTATGTAGGGTTTGTAGAAAAAAAACCAAATACTTGCATTCCGGGGAGAATAAAGTTAAGCAGCACTGTACTGTTTTACCAGCCATTTTCACAGATTTTCCAATAAAGCTGTATAAACCCTTCTACAGATCCAGCAGTGAGGGAAAACAGCCTTGAGAAACATTTTTTTCATCCCTGCATGTTTGCAACTCATACTTAGCTCCCACATCCTTTTGCAGGGAATATTCCCTGTGAATGAAGGTTGTTCACAGTAACCTTGGGAAGGACAGTTCCAATCCACAGAATTGTCAGCTTGACCCATAACTGTCAACCACCACAGTGGTGCTCAGCTTGTCAGATGGAGATGAAGCATGTCCCATTTTCAATAATACTCATTATATGAAATATTAGAGATTATTCCTCTAAAGTGAACAAAGGATATTCTTATAAAATATCCTTTGTCAGCAAGGAGCAAAGAAACTCTTACAGATTTTCTTTGCTCCTTGCAGACAACCATACCATCATCTGAGGCTGTGCTATCCCCACCAGAATTAAAAATCTCCATAAAATTAATTGGTGAGAGAGCAGAAGACATTAATCAGCAGTGGTTAAGCATCAGCACAACAATTTCATGGCTACCCTGTGACTTTACTGAATGACACTGATGAGCATAAAGGCTGCACAAGGTTAATTAGTGTTAAGGTGTCTTTGCTCATTGCTGTTTATTTCACCCTCATTTATACACCTCCGGTACTCCATCAGTCACTCTGGGTTTGTTTGAAAAGTGATGGAAAAGAGTATTTTGAGTAGGCTCAGAAAACTGTTCAGCCTAAGAAAGGCTCACTGTGGGGGTTAAAACTGTGTCCTGCATAAGATACAGGAATCTGAAAAGGACGTGCACATGGAGATCATCACTCCTTTGAATTCCTTATATAAAGAGGAAGCATGCTCAGAAAACATCCTGCAGAAACAGATTAGTCTTGTACTCTCTAAAATGAACAGCTCTGCCTGATGTATGTATTCCCAGGAAGTGAGACTGAATGCAACAGTCAGCAGAAGAAATACAATTACACAGGATTTTAAGAGCGAACAACTGGCCAGAGACCTTTTTATATCCCTCACTTTTTAAATAAGGAAAGTTTTTGGAGATGTCCATCACTTTTCCTTTGTGTTAGAAGATGCTTCTCTCCAGTACAAAGGCTGTCCCTAGCAACCTTTTTTTTTGTTTGTTTTTCCTGAGGGCATCACTCTACAGACTTCTCTGTCATCCTCAAACTGGGAAGTACTTTGTAACCAAGTCATGTAAAAGGCTAGGAAGTCACAGGTCTCAGCTTCCTTAAAGACCACTGAAAAAAGCTGCCATATGTTACACATCAATACAGTGCTTGCACTCCTCTAAATTATTAAAACTGAAAAATGTCAGGAGAGTTTTACTGAAAACTGCCTTGTGAGATTTTCACCACAGGTATCTGGACATGACTGCTGCTCAGCTTTGCACAACAGAAGCTAAAACAAAGCAGTAGCTTCAGTCATTGCTTTTCTTCCAGTCCTCCTTTTTTTTCTCAACTTCAAGGCCACTCAGAACATGAAACTGTTTCTGACTGACACTGCTGAAATTTTTGGGCTCTGTTTTGTTTAGCCGTGCCTCCTGCAAGACTTTTAATTAAAGTGTTTAAAACATTGCTAAAGGAAAGGTATTTCCCTGCCCACTCACACCCTTTGTAGTGATAAGCCAAGCATAGTGAGAGTTATGCTTTAAGGAAGGAGAAGCACCACCTCCACGCTGAGCATCTTGAAAAGCTGCCCCACCAGACACTACTAGAGCTGACAAGAATCATAGAATAGTTTGGTTGGAAAAGACCATTACGAGCACCTAGTCCAACCGTAAAAGAGGGGAGGAGTTAAGGAAAAACTTTTGTCTTTGAACTGGGTCAGAATTTCCCGGTTTTCAGGACATTTACATCACAAAGTCAGCCTGTTGTGGTAACAAAAGTAGGTGCTGCCAATCTCATTTAGAAGTCACAAATACAGTAAGATGAGGGGCTGATGACGTAGTAACTCTTTCCTGACAGCAGAGGTCAAGGCCTGGAGAAGGCTGAACACACAGCTGTGTAAAACAGCTAAGAGGCAAGCCACCCAACGTGGTGCCTGAGCTACTAATATGAATTACATGATGGGAAATGTTTGCTCTCACTTGCCACAGAGAAACATAGCCTATCCTTCTCCTTGGGTATAGAGTAAGAACCGCTGGTGACTTAGGTACTTAACTGAAATGCTAGTTATAAGCCAAGTCACGCAGCTGGGATCTGGGCCCAAGAGGACCAGCAGCTCCCACAGAGTTCATAGATGCTGTGCTCAGCATCTCTAAAATCAGTCTTCAAAGTCATCCGACCCAACACGTATCAAAGTCAAAGGCACACCAGAAATAATTTCCATTGTGGAAGGTTAAATCCTGACCATACTAAATGTAAAGATGAGAGCATCGGGAAAAGAAAGAGAGATGAACCCTGACAGCCCAGGTCACACAAAGGAGACGCTTGTCAGGAAATATTAAAGCACACAATGCACATTTTTCCAAACCCTGATCTTGTGAAAATACTGTCATTCTCTCCTTCCTCTTGTCCTTATCCTGATGTTGTTCAATCTTTAATGCAGAAGGCTCATGTATTTTCCTACCACCTATGTAATATATTTACAGCCTTCTATACTTCCCCAGCAGTACCTTCATTGTAGCTCTCATTTTTTCCTCCTTTTTTCTACAATTCTAAAGTATTTGTCAAAAACCAGAGAAATAGTTAAAACATTAATGCTGCAGTTATTTCCAAATTTCCCTGTTGAATCTTGTTAAAACCATCCCATTCCTTGTAAATATCTGGATCATGACTTAGTCCTTTCTCTGACAGATGCAAGAAATAACTATTTGTTTCAGCCTGGCAGCAAACAGTGCAGGCAACCAACCACCCCTCTCTCCCCCAAACTTCAAAAAGCCCAAACCTCTTCCCATGCAGTGTACTGGTATAAACTCACCCACTGACTACCTGTTAGTAAAATCCATTCTTTGATTATAAATGCTGGGACAGTCGCTATTTATCAAGCGCAGACAGTGGAGTACACTGGTGCAGCCCCATCACCTACCATAGCCTAATTAAGCAGCACCCCCCAGTTTAACCCACTCAGCTGCAGGACTCACCACAGAAAACATCCTGTGCAGGGAGCCGTATGCTGCTGCTGCTGCCTGCTGCTGGGTTTTGCGAGCCACTGCTAAACTCTTAGCTCTGCTTTTCCTCCTCCTGAAGGCAGGCATTGTAGCTTGTGAATACAAACTTTGCCAAAGGAAAAGGCCCCTCGGAAGGAAGCCACCAACGTTGCGATCCCCCACGAACACACCTTCTCTCTGAGCTCAGCTGCACGAGTTTCTCTTTCGTGCCGATTCACAACAATCTGAGACGTTGTCAACATCCCAGTGTAACAGGGCTAAGCAGTGTACGAGAGCACCAACAGACCTGCCATGCCTCCCTTTATGACTTCAAATGCAGGGAAAACTTGCCAGATGAGAAGGTTTTTTTTATAAATAGCTTGATGTAGTGAATGCAGAACAAAGTGCAGTTATGGCAAGGGAAGATGGGATTTATCTCCCCAGAAATGTACCTGCCTCTGTGCCTGTGAAATTTACTGCATAAACAAAACATCAGGTGCTTTGAGAAAATTAGCCAAATACCTAAAAATATCTAGAGGGTGCTGACTGCCCTGAAGGTCAGCATGAATTATCAATGGTACTGATGCTCTGTCAAGGGTATACGCTAAATGGTGTGGCATACAAATGCTCTTACAATGATAAAATGGAAAACAAATAGGCAGCCTCTCTGGATGATTTCTTTACATAATTGTGCTTGTCCTCTGTTTGAACTTTTTAGTTGTAATTACATCAATAAAAAGAAATTTACACTGTGCTCAGTAATAAATTCAGGCTTGAAAGTAAAAGTTCCCACGTTGATAGATTTAGACAAGACTAATCAGGTCTACTGATAGATTATTCTAAAACCAGCATAACTTTAAATAAAACATTATAGGACATGACACCACCGAGGTGAAGAGTTACAAGACTGATAAGCAATTCATTAATAAAAGGAGAACTATACCAGTGGCATAATAAAACACTAACTCCTATGTTCCCTCTGCCACAGCTCTGTTATAGTGCTATGAAGTTGAGCTATAAAGCTTCATTCAACACTGCTCTTGCCACTGCCTATTGCTCTCTGGCAAACCCTTTTCTTGAAACCAAATGATACACCAAGCCTGGGTATCTATATCCTTGGTTATAGAGGTTTCAAGGATATTCATCTGCTTCAGAGGTTTTAAGGATATTCACCTTCATACAAGCAAGGGAATAATGCAGCCTTCTCCTTTAATTACTGCAATTAAACTTACATCCAACTCTTTCCAAATCATTAGCACAACTTGACAGCTCAGAATGTGCCAAACCGTGAAGCTCAGTTGCCGAGCGGCCGCCTATCAGAAGAACAACGATGCTGGAGCCCTGAAACAACACGCTGCTGATAAGGCTCATAGAATGCATTGCAGGAGTAGGAACCTCTTGTTTAGCTGATGGACTGTGCCCTTCCTTTCTTTTGGAGACAGATACCAGATTCACTGAGTTGGAAGATTATATAACAATAAACTGAGGGAATGGTCTTGAAGGAGCAAGAGCCGTTTTGCCAGCTTCCTAAAGTTTCATTTTTCATTGGACACACAGCCTGGTTTTAAAAATCCAATTATCTGGATTACTGTGTAGCATGCACAAGGCTACTTTTCTTATCCATCATTAGTGGTTGCCTCTGCAGTAGTCTGCAGACCATAGTGAAGAGCAAGTCTGGCGAGAAGAGAGAGAAAAAAAAAACCCCTAGTCTGTAGAAATTAAATGTTTACAGTACTGCACATGGCATTTAAAAAATAACACAGGTCAGGTCACCAGATCCACATTTATTAAGAGTATAACTATACTGTCTGGAAAGGCACTATTTTTTCATTTTCTATCAGTATGAGTTGTGGCAATTTCAAGCTCTGTTTTTGTAATAGATACGTGTTAAAGCACAGTCCACTGGGACGGGAAAAAAAAAAAAGGCGGCTAAATTTCAGGTCCAAGAAATATCGTCAATCTTGATGAAAAACAATGACAGGCCTTTTTAATTCTATATTAGGAAGTTGTTCTTCCCCAGATTTGCCAATTAAGCCTGAGTTATTAGCTAGCCATATGCCAGCTAAAAGATACTGCCAATTAACAGCTTTTTTAAAAATGTGTATTCATTAGAAAAAAAAACCCACTATGTTTTTAGTAATCCTTCCAACTCCTATTGAGGGACTTGGATAAATCAAAAAAGTGAAAAACACCAACTAAAATAAACCAAATCAATGAAAGCATTTTCTTTAGCCTTTCTTCTTCTCTAGGAGCACACAAAAAACACTCAAGCCCTTTTCAAGAACGTCTCCAATGTAAAATTTACGTGTAAAATAATCAATCACCTTGAAATATTTTTAAGATGACTGGAAAAATGACATAGTCTTCTTGTTTGTTCCTGTGTGCTTTGAGTAACACACATTCCCTTTACAGACATCTGGTTTTCATCTTTCCATTTTAGTGGCACTAGGCTTGATAGTTACCATAACAGTAACATCCTTCGTAATACAGGCTTCCCTCTATTGTCCCGGTATCTCTAGGTGTGCTTATCTGCATCGAGTTCGTTTCCCATCCTGCTTATGCCCTTAAATGCATGAAGGTAAAAGGCTAATTTTGTTCTGTCTGTATATAATACCTTAAATGGAAGGAAACAGCAACTCGCCTTCAGGAGGACTCTGAGCACTTGTGGGCTCCTTTGCAGCATCACTCTGGACCATCGGTGAAGCAGAAGCATTTGTATACACAACATTTATTTTTTATTTATATATATGTGTGTATAGATATGCTTGTATACATACACACACATATATATAAATATACAATATGTACATACATACCCTGGACTAACAGGAGCTCTTTGACATTAGTGGTCTCTAAGCATTGTAAGTTCAGACTTAATTCAGTTGGTCTCCAGATCTCTACAGTGATCTAGAGAGACTCCAATTTTTACCTTTTATAAATCTCAGTGGATGATTTTTCCAAATATTTTTCTATCACACTTATTATACTAGTAACATATTTTTAAATGCATTAAAAATGTATTTTCAAAGCATAACTGACCACAGTGAAGACATATGCTTCAATTCCAGCACTAAAAAGATAAGTTTACATTCCCAGTGTTTAAAATGAATTATTGTTTAATTTTTAATTTCAAGCATCTTAAATACTGTTTGCAACATTCTCACCCAAAGTGTTTTGTGTTGAATGCAAAAACTTTTCTCAAGTGCTGAATTAGAAACTATGGCAACCACTGAGACATCTTTGCAGTTGCATTCATCTTTCAGAATGTCTTTTTGCACTGTGCCTACTCTGGAGACAGAGAGGGAAACCCTTATCTCTTCCTCTTAGTAGCAGGCATCTTGTATTTCAAATGTTAAAAGATGCAGTAACTCCCCTGTAAAGACAAATGCAGACCCTCTGAACTCCACATCAACCAACTCTGGTGTTGGTGGTTTTTTGTTTAGGCATTCCAGAAGTATTCTGCTGTCTCAGAAGGAAATAATCACCATGTGAGTAAAGGTCTATGTCTGCTCACACTATCTTAACAAGTACTGACAGAGGCACATGGTTCTAGGGACAACAGGTAACAAACCAGGAAAATCTACTGGAACTTCCCTGTGCATCTGATTCAACTGACCTCTTACTTTTTAAAATTCTCCTCCCTCTTTCTTCCTTCCTTTCATGTATCTTTTTGTCACCTTTGATTTTGCAGAATCTGCTGTAGGTAGCAGATCTTTTAACTTCTGGCACTTCAGGTCTACCTTTGGCCTTACGTGTTCCTGCAGCACAGGAATCAAACCCTCACTGAAGTGTATGATGGTACCTAGGATGCAATATTTGTCTGAAATCCTGGATTGCAACTTTGTGCAACTTTAAAGTGACTTTGTGTCCTATGTATGGGTAACTGCTGGGCACATCACATACCACAGCATGCATTAAAATTGTACTCAAATGCTTCTGCATCGCAAGGAAAAAAACATGTATACTATTGTCAGCACTATAACTGAACGGTACCTTGGTCTTAAAAAAACCCCACCAAATAATCTACAGCTGGCAGAGAGGTTACCCAGTTCCCTGGGTCTGCCAGAAGTGTGATTAGATATCACTGCCTTTCATTGCA
Organism: Antrostomus carolinensis; assembly: GCF_000700745.2. Taxonomy (NCBI): domain Eukaryota; kingdom Metazoa; phylum Chordata; class Aves; order Caprimulgiformes; family Caprimulgidae; genus Antrostomus; species Antrostomus carolinensis. Next base: position 2,521 of record NW_010332985.1, on the reverse strand, counting down.
AAGTGAAATGCTGCCGTCATATCCTGCACTGCAGGTGACCAGGGTTGCCTTTGGAGGCCCAGGGTGGTGGACTCCCAGGCAGCTTCCTGCCCTTCATCAGTGAAGTCACAAGCATCTCCAGAGACACTGCTAACCATATCCTGTTGCAATGGAAAAGGACTCTTGCCACATGCTTCTTTTTTCACCTACAGGTAAGCCTCATGGATTTTTCCCAGAAGACTACAGAAAAGCTGTATTATAAGTCATCTCCCATCGTCCTCTTTCATTTGCAAGCATCAACAGAATTTCTTCTCCTTATCAAAACCACCTGCACATTTTACACTGGCAACTGTCACAGTACTTTTGAGAGGATGTTTCCTTCAGTCAAAGACAACAAATAGCACCCCCTTTCCCCCCCCCAGCTCTCCCCCTAAACCCTAGTCCATCAGTTTTGGTGCCTTCTCTGAGGGATGGAATAAAATGCTGAAATCTAAATTAATTAGCAAAACTCTTACAGACTTCTAACAGGCTACAATTTCACTCATATCACTAATATCCTTCTCAAAAGGCACATGATGACAGCAGGGGTCCGGCTACAGCTCCATCCTGTTGGAGCCAGCAACTCTGGTTGGGCTCACCACAGGCTGGGCTGTCTGCAAGGGAAGCACAATAATTAGCAGAACTCCCCATAGGCTTCCGTCACGCTTTTGATGCGGAGCTGTCCCCTCCAGGCACAACTGAATCAAGGAAAACCACTGCTGAGGAACATGCTATTTTCCCATGTTAGCTCTTAGACTCCCTAAATACATCTCACATCTGGAAGTAAATGACACTTGGATTGCAGAGGAGTACACATGATTTTGAGAGCACTACGTTGTTAATCCCCTTCCTACAAAGAACATAAAAAAAAGGATGTTAATTGCAGACTACTCCCCAAGCTTTTGGATCTCATCAACTCTTAAAAGAGAAGTTCTCACGATTAAAATAAAGATCCTTAATGTCCTATGGATACTGAGTAAACCTTCAGGCAGGCAGCTCTCCTGCAATTAATGGCATGCTGTCCAAGTGGGAACTGCCTGAGCCATGCAAAATAGAGCTAATGAGAAGCTATCACCATGAACATCGTTTAACTGGAATTGCTTCCATGCAAGAAATAGGTTTGGGGCCATATGGGCAAACCAGTAGTTTTTTCTTCCTCTCATTTTACTTTTCCCAGAGGGACCTCTGTTGAGCTTCTGGTCGTTTCTGCTTGGCTTTCTTTCAGTGCAGCTCAACAATTGGTGTTTACTTGATCAATAACATTTGCCTTCCAAGATTTTTGATTTTTACAGTCTGTGCTTAACAAAATTACTTCACACACACTTCCCCCCTCCCCGCCCCCGATTTCCCACAGTTTTATTTCAATGTTAATGTTTCTTTGGGGATGTCTGGGGATAGGGTCCACCAACTGACTAGCAAGAACGGATGCCACTTACACCAAATGGAGAGAAATATGGCTCTCAAATCAACCAGACACATTTTAAAATACATACATACACACACTGCCACACCAACCTAAATGTAATCAAAACACAATTTGTACTTGTCAGTTTTTATGTTTTATGGACCATATTATTGCAAATCTTCCTTCTAATTCAGTATATTTTGGTAAATCTTTAACTTCCTCACCAAAAAGTTGTACCAGGAAACTTTAACTTTGTTGGGGAAGAATAAACATTTTTTGGCCACCTTCTTACCCACTAAAAGACAATCATCCACTGCTTATACACACACATTCAAACTGGTAGTCTCTATCTCATCTATGAGAGTGAATGAATGTCATCACCAGATCAAAATAAATAAATGAACCACCACAATTGAATATATAGGACTGCATTTACTGACAATGCAAATAGAAGTCTGTTGGATGTGTTTTGAACAGTGCCCTGAACTATCCCACAGCATACGTGCTACAGATCACATGCTTGTATAATGTTTTCTGGGTAACAAATCAGAGGAATATACCATTCCTAGTATTCATTTGCTTTCTTCTGAAAGATAAAATACCATTCAAATCATCCATAAGTATTGAACAATTGTATTAATTTTCTATTGGGATTGGACTATGAGAGTAATGATTACTAACTGTTTTTACCTCTACTATTCCATGGCAACTGACACACTTGCCCCCTTCCTCTCCCCAAAGTCAAACCACATTTTTTTCTTTAACAGTTGAGCATTCAGACTAGCAACGGGATACACGTTCTTTCATTCAGGTGAAATCCTAATACCTAAATCCAAATGTATATTGTACCTCGGGATTTTTACTCTTATATTACTCTCTCTGTGTGAGAAGTTGATGGCTTTAGTGCTACTTCTAATGAAGGGGTTTCAAAAGCAGTTTTAGACAGTTTAAAGACAAGATATTAATTTCTTCAACTTATGAAAATCATCCCTCCAGTACACAGCTAAGCTGTGTATAAGCTTACACAAGAGGCCAAAACCACATATGCAGCAAACTCTTTACAATACTCACAGAATCACAAAATCACAGAATGTTGGG
>NW_010332984.1:0-3638 GCF_000700745.2 Antrostomus carolinensis | reverse complement strand
AACGCAAAGTCCTTCAACTTCCAGCAACAATATTGGTATATTATCAACGTTTTTCTCATAACAAATCCCAGCTGAAATCAACACACAGTGCTATTCTAGCTATTAATAATAACCTATTTCTGCCTCAGCTAAAAACCAGGACAGGACTCAGGAAAACAGAACTCAAAAGCATGGGTATGGAATGATACAGAAGCTTCAAAGCGTAGGTATACAGTGTTGCTGTCCCACAATTACAGCTGCACAGTGACAGAACTGCAGACTACATAGAAATAAAGTTAACAGTTGGAAAAGGAAGCAGATATAATTAGAAGATTCAAAGCCTGTCAATCATTAACAAGTAAGTCTGCTTGCCTTAATGTGGAGGGACTCTAATGAGAAGATGTAGCAAAGCAGGTATGTTTCTCTTGAAATTCCTGTAGTTTGACTACAACAGTCTATTGAGTGCATACAGTACTAGTGGAGGCTAACAAGTTCACTTTATCCTGCAGAAAAGGAGACCCTTGCATGCTGCCACACTCATAAAAATTCCATCAATGTGAATCTTCTGAATTAAATCCATCAAACAGTAGATGCTCTGTTCTTACCTTTATTTCATGAAGAATTCCTGGGGATTCAAATCCAAAGGAGATTCTCATGGCAAGCAAGATCACCATGGATCTAGATTTTGTGTCTCCAGTACCATCAAGAACCAGTTGAAGCAATGCACGTGTTTCAAGTTTTTCTTCCATGATCAAAACCCTAAACTTCTTTCTGATGTCTTGTGTGTAAAGTAACTTAAAGCCTTGAGAAAGCACTACCAGCAATTTACGCTCTCTTATGCGGCGTCCAGGATATCTCTATATCTGTCACACTCATTTAGTTGCTTCCAGTAGCTCCACGCTCCTTACCAAGGGGCACTGAATAGTCCACTTGAAAGTCTGGAGTTTTTAGTCACAAAGTCCCAAACTGCAGTCAGAGATAAGCAGCAAGAAAGAACAGAGCACTGTTCCACAATGGCTTAAAAAGCAAAATGAGGTGCCAGCTTCCACTAACAGACAAAGCTATTTCTCCCTCCAAAGCCAGCTACAGCATTTCCACTACCTCATTTGTGCCGCCACTACTGTTCCTGCAGTAAAACAGATAAGGGAACTAAATCTGTCTGAAACATTGTATTTTTTCCTGAGGTAGTTTTCAACATCTTCAGTTCCCCAACTGAGCTTTCCAACTCATGAATGATAGTGCTGGCACAGGGGAGACGGTGGGAATGTGCAACCAGTGAAAAGGCGAGACAGCACCTTTAGTAGTAAACCTGCAGTTTGAAGTGACTGTGGAACTAACCCCTAAGAGACATGTCATTGTCTTCACCGAGATGGAAGGCACTCCAGGCACAGACCTGACAAACACACAAAAAAAAACTGTACGCAGCAACTTGACATATATACGATCAGTTTGTGTTATATAAACAAATACCTGAAGAACCTGGGCACTTCTGCTCAACAAGGAGGAGGCAAGTTCCTTAAGAGGAGATGAAGCATGTTTCCAAAAACACAATCTTGGCTGCAGTATCCCCAGCACTTTCTCTCCTTCTAGTCAACTGCTGTCCCCTACCATCCCCTATAATGCTCTCAACTCAAGCTCTTCCCAGTATTCCTCACAAAACTCTTCCGTTTTCATATATCTTCCTCTTCCAATATCTTCAATTCCTCCCCAGCCCAGATGAAGAGGGTACAAGATACATCTGAGCTGTGCATGCTGTGCCTGGCCAGTACAAGGTTTTAACTCATCAGCTAACAAGGCCAGGCAGAACAGGTAACTAACATTTTCTATCTACAGTCTCTTCCGTCAGTAGATGTGTAAATTTATCCAGCTACCAATTTTCACAAAACCTGCAGGAATCTAATCTTTCAGCCCTCAACTCCTGTCAAATCTGTCTGAACCCAGCTAAATGATTCAGAATTTATTAGGGGAGCAGAGATGGACAGAGAGCACAGGTATTATTTTCTTGGGAAACCAAGTTAAAAATATAATTTACATGAAATCAGAGTAATTAAGTTCGTAAAGTACATCACAAGACAGTCACATAGGAAAATTAAAGAGAAAAATGAAGTTAGAAGAGATAATCAGATTAATAATCACCTGTGGAGATCATTTTTAGACTTTCCACCTTTACAGATCTGCTCATTTTCCCTCTGCCAAGTAGCTCTGTACAATAGCAGCTATTACAGCTATACACATTTTTGGTACATTCAGTTGGCTTTTAAGGACTAACAAATGACACCTTCCCTGCTGCAAGAGAGCCATGAACAAACACAAGGTTCTCCTGCAACTTCACAAGCAGAGAAGAGGCTCCCAACTCTAATTAAAATTACATTCAATAGAGTTTACGGCATTCATTTCTATCACATATCCGAAAGGTTCATGGCTGTTGGTTGGTTTCTGTGTCAAGGAGGCAAAATAAAATTATTAAAAAAAAAAAAAAAACCCAAAAAAAAAAAAACTGAATTTAAGAAATAGATAATAATCACAAAAAAAAAATCAACAACTGTGGACAGAAACTTTACACCAAGTCTTGAAACAATCTAAAGCAAACATTGCCACGGTTTTCAAAAGGGAGGAAGGAGTAAGATATATAGATATATAGATATATAGATATATAGATATATATAAAAGGTCTGAAAATTGTTTTTTATTACATCACTTGTGCATACCACTTAGAGAAAAAAAATATTTTAGAAGAAGTCTTAAAAAAAAAAAAAAGAATCTCCTTAACATGTTTATAAGAAAGATGGTGATAAGGCTTTCAGGAAAACCTCCTTCTTAAGAGAGGTTGAGCAATCTTGCATTACTGAGTTAGAAAGGAGATGAATAATAAGAGAATACAAAAAAAGTCACTGATCAGGTGAGCTGTAGGCCTCTCTTTGCCCTCTGTTTAGAAGAAGTCTTAAAAAAAAAAAAAAGAATCTCCTTAACATGTTTATAAGAAAGATGGTGATAAGGCTTTCAGGAAAACCTCCTTCTTAAGAGAGGTTGAGCAATCTTGCATTACTGAGTTAGAAAGGAGATGAATAATAAGAGAATACAAAAAAAGTCACTGATCAGGTGAGCTGTAGGCCTCTCTTTGCCCTCTGTCAGAAGAAAAAAAAAAAAAAAAAGACATTTGACTTACTCAAGAGGCAGGTATTTAATAGTGATGAACAAAATTTCTTTACTACTAGATATCACCAATTCCAAAAAGTTTTATGTGATCTTAAAAAAGAACAGGCAGTCTGGATTTACTAGAACATACACAAATTCAATAAATAGCATTTTAAATTAGAAGAATTACAAAGCCTATGAGTTTTAAAACTCATGAGTTCAACCAACTCAGAATCAGCTAATATGGTGTTTCCTTCAATATCAGCCTAGGAAAAAAAAATTAATTCTCATTTCTCAAATGATTGCAACTTCCTTTTAAAGCATCTGGTTCTAGCCAGCATCAGATACAGGAGATCAAACTAGTCTCATCCAGCATGGTAACTCCTACACTCCCCAGAACAAAATGACAAAGAAACAAGAAGAGATAGTTGTCTCACTCTGAGTAAAGATATCCTCAAATTCCAGAAAAACATTTTTAATGGTGTTCATTAAAACAGCAGCTACAGGATGGACAAGGGATCAGA
>NW_010332983.1:38735-47616 GCF_000700745.2 Antrostomus carolinensis | reverse complement strand
GGGGGGGGTGGGACACACGGCAACAGAAACCTTTAATTTCTCCTTTAATTTACCCAGGGAAAGCAAATGCACAATGTACAGGCACTGTAGGTGCCATCACCACAGCCCTGCTCCTGTGACACCAGAGAGGGGCGGATGTCACAGCCAGAACCTCCTTACACACACATTCACTGCTTGTTTCAACAGCGAAGCTGTCCCTTAAAGCTGCTGTATGGGAAAATCAATATAAAATAAGGATTAGAAAAATTAAAATAAGCCCTATTCCTCTTTTCAAAGTTTACCAAATTTATAATCACAAAAGAACAGCCCTTGGTAACTTTTTTTTTTTAAACACCACAGTTAAGAGCAATAGGATATATTTCCCCACACAGCAGAATATTTCACACAGCATCTTCTCATTTTGAAAAATGTCATTTATTTTGAAGACACAAAGGAGACCGTCACAGTCACTCAATTCAATGACTTAAAACAGATCATAGAATTCTACCAAGCAGTTCATTGAGCTGTTCTGCTCTGCCTGAGCCTGAAGTTGCCTAATTTTAAGATCAAGCTTCTAATTAGCAGCAAATCCACAACATCGCTATGATATTGCTCCAGTGATTGGTAGAAGAGTTATACCCTGCTTCTGGCCTCAGTTTTATTCATGAGGTGGAAGCTGAGGTTGGATTGAGTCTGTTTATAAGATCCTGCCTTTAGCCTTTGTCCTGAAAGTTGGAACCATGTCTTTAGGGTGATCGGATTTGGTTAGAACCACAGAGAAAGAGCTTGATCCTGTGATCACACAGAGGTTTTGAAAATAAGAAAAGGTATCCTTTTGAAGACACACTGCTGAGCCCTCAGAAATTAAATGTGTGGTGTGTCTATTATCTCCTGAGCTGAATTGCCAATCAAACAAGATCCTGGCATCCCAGTTCACTTTGTTCTCTGCTGTTTATTCCAACCACAGGAGATGAGGTTTGTCCAGGACACCTTCTGCTAAAGTTCTCATAAATTGACTGCAACTACCCGAATGGGTGGATGCCCACATATTTCTCCCTCTATTCACCATCAAGTTTTTCATGCAAATATTAAAAAAACCAAACAAACCAAACACCAAAACATTTTCCCCAGTTCCCAGCGGAGGGCAGTAATGGGAACGTACAACCCATAATTTGCCAAGGGAAAAAGGAAAAAAAAACCCCAACCACCCCCCTTCCCCCCCCCCCAAAAAAAAAAAAACCCTAACAAACCAACCACACACATACAAAAACCACAACCCCAAAACACCAAACCCCAAACCAAGCCCTTCCCTTTTAACTGTCCTGCTTGGTGAGCCAGAACTAGGGTAACCAAGTCACTTCCACATAAAGCACAACACATATTCTGTACCTTTTCATTGATTTCTTCTCTATACAAAGCAGTGCAGCCCAACAACACTATCTATGTCAGATAAAAAGATGAGGCTTTAAGTGAAAAACAAAACAAACAAAAAACATCTGAGGAGGATCCCCTTTGAAGCTGCAGCTCCAGTTCAACAGCACAGGCATCAAAAACCATCATCGATGCTTTTGATAGAAAAGTCTAAATGAGTCTCATTTTCTAAACCATCACATGCTTGGGATGTTCAGACAGCTCTGGGTCAGGTTTTAATCACTCAGAACCCATTTCAACTGGAAATATAGAAAAGCCCTTGTGATACTTACCCTGTGGTTTAAATGAGCAAGAGAGAAGATGCTCACCTCAATTAGTAAGGATGCGTCCTTACCAAAATAAGAGTAGGGTAAATTCCTCCTTCAGTGAAAGCAGTAAGTGTAGCTCATGGTAATAACTTTTACTGAAGGTAGATTTGTTAGTGTTTAATAAGACATATATAATGGGAAGTTATCTGAGATACCTCATCTAGCATCAGTTTTCTTGCTCTTTTGTTACATGGATTCAGATTTTGGATCAAGTCTTTCCAATGCTGGTTGGAAACAAGACAAATTTCTGCACATAAAATCAGGAGGGCTCATCGAGATCCTGTGTTAAAGCAAACTACCCACATTGCAAATCATTCTTCTGTTTCACCAGCATTTTATTGCAAGTTTTCCAGCATTTTTTGATGCTTTAGGGATCAAGACCTAGAACTACCACAAAAAAAATCACATCATGGTAATGGCAGTAAAATTAAAATTTATATTTGAACAAGAACTGAGGATCCTCTTTACCCAAATCATCCTGTGCATTTAAAAAAGGTAGTAACCACACATAACCATTTCCTAGTTACTAGAAAAAGGTAAAACTCACCTTACACTGTAAGAAATGGAAGTTTAACCTGTTACGTTCAGGTTACTGAACTACCTACTTCAAAATCGCTAGGCATAATTTCATTTGCCCTCTCCAGACCAGAGCTCAGCTTGAGCTTCAGAATAAATAAGGATAATGACGTCCACCTTTCATTACAGAGTTTGAATCCCATGCAGAGTGAGCACTTGCTGGAACAGAGCCCTTTTCAAAGCTAGGCAGTGGCGATCTGAAACAGAATTGACCAGCGTACAAAGTTTAAAGCTTACTGAGGACAGATGTGTAGAAGTGAATTGATTTTAAACCCCGACACTTCCCTCATCTCTCAAAAAATGTGAAATTCTTCTCAGCAAGAGAACTCAAATCCCTTCCCCAGTAACAGTTTGTTAGCAACTGAAGTCCAAAGTAGATCAACATATCCACAGAAGCAATTCCACTGCATCCCCATGCTGTTATGCTTGCCAGTGAGTAATTTCCCAAATATATTTCTCACTCTTTCAAAATACATATTGGATACAAAAAATACAACCTAGTTCCTATTTTTTTTTTTTTTTTAATAAATAGTTTTGGTAATGAAAACACGAAGGATATTTTTTAAAAAACAAACCAGATTGATTTAGCAGGGGCTTTAAAACCATCCAGCTGAAACACTTCAATAACATCTGCTCTCTTATCACAACTTCTACAGCCCACATTTAAAAAAATATTACTTATTTTGAGGATCAACATGTACAAGAATAAATGCTACATGCATCTTGGACTTCCCACCCATAACAAATGCAAATTCTATTTCTGTTCTGCCCCCAAAATTAACTCACGCACAGAATTTTTATCTCCTTTCTTCTAGCCTTTTTTTGAAAGCAGAGCTGCAACACCAAATCACACCTCTGAGCCTCAAGATTCCTTGAATTCTCACTTCAGGATTCACAAATGTACCAACCAAGTTCTTTTAATTTAGTTGTTAGTATATACATTAACACTCAAAAGTGTGATAAAAACCAAACAAAAGTAGGGTTTTTTTTAATAAACAGCATGTGATACAGACCACAAAGATAAATAAAAAGCAGATTTTTTTACAGTTTCCCATGAACATGGACTACAATAAGTATCATAGGCCAAACTTTTGTCACTCGAGTAGCACAGCAGAAGGGGGAAAAAAAAAAAGGGTTGTGTGGTTTTGTTTTTTAAAAAGTACTGCAAGACTATTCTCAGTATGACAACACATGCACCTCGCTGCATCTTAAATACTTTTTTGGCCCATTATTACTAAAAATGTCTTGCTTTCTAACTACTTTACCACAGGACCTTTATTACAGTATGACATACACATGGCAACATCCCCCCAACCCTCCCCCCCACCCAGTAGTGGTTATTTCAAAGATAATTGTCTCATTTTTAAAAGATACTTGAAGCACTGGTGAGTGTTTCAAGTTACTCTCCTCTTGATGCAGACATGTAACTGCTACTAGCTTCAACGAAGTAACCTGTATAAAGAGATTACACCCTCCTGGGCTCTATTTATCCAAAATGCTGACAGGATCCTGGGCTGCCTTAGGAAGTGCATTGCCAGAGGCTGAGGGAGGTGAGCCTTCCTCCTACCCCTCTGCTCCCCACTGGCGAGGACACACCGGAGCACTGGGTCCCAGTATGAGCCAAACATGGACGTACTGGAACAGGTCCAGTAAAGGGCCATGGAGATGATGAAGGGATAGGAAAGGAGGCTGAGAGCACTGGGATTGCTTAGCAAGCAGTAAAAATCCTGGAAGTCTCAGGAATGAAAGTAACTATAGAGAAGATTACAGTAGTTACAGAGAGCTAAAAGGCTAGTTAATAAAGACTATTTCAAAGTAGAATTGTCAAGTGTTTAATTGGGCTGCTAGTAAACATTCTTCTCATTAAGAGAACACCTTTCATAGTGAATCATATGATTAAGTAATCTGGGATTTTAATATACCTACAGTCTAATTCTGATTTCACAGGCTGTTCCGAATCCAGAGTGATTTGGATGACGTCAGTGTTATATCAGCATAAAGTGAAATCAGAATTTCTCAAAGACCAGAGCACCTACAGATTTGGTTAGTGTATTTGGTTAGTGTATGTGGATAGAGAACTTATATATCCAGTTTCCAGTTGGCTTCCCTTCATTAACACAGATATAAAAAATAAAAGCAAAAAAACCCCAACCAAATACCCACACCAACTGCAGGGGCGGTGACCTACAAGACAGTTTGGACAGATAGAGCCTTACCTGAACTGAGACAACTTTCAGCACAAAAAAAGATACAAATTCATTATTCGTATGAAACATGTATTGCAAAATTAAGTTGGAATTCAACAATCTGCAACAACATCCACAGCTATATAGTATTTAAAAAAAAAAACAAAACCAAAAAACAAACAAGTGTGGTTCTTCCATTCAAGTAAAACTAAAACAGGAGAAAGAAACATGGAAGTTTAAAAAAAAAAAAATTAGAAGCAGCAAGTTACAATTCTTTCTGTATACCACACCATTTTCATTAACTTGAAGCATTTTAAAGATGTTGAAAACATCAACAAAATAGCAATTTCAAGTGGCTTTTTTGATAATTGTTTTTTGAATGGGTCCAGCCCAGGTCTGCAACCTGTACAGACATGCAAAACAGGAGGAAATCACAACTATTATGGAGAACAGACGTTGGAACATGCCAGTTATAAAATGACAAAGCAAAGAAAATACCTTCAAATTGTCATCAAACATGGGCTACTGACCGCTAAAGGGCATTTTAATATTTTACATAAAAAGGAAAATTGGAAAAAAAACCCAAAAACATCCTCCAAACCACCAACAGTAAGGTCATCACATACACAGTTCTCTACAAGCTTGGTAATTTCTAAATTGCCCTTAATATGCAGGCTTATATCTTCTCCACAAGATGCCAAACCACTAACAATTCTGGTTTTATTTAATGCTTTTAAAAAAAAAAAAATTTAAAGAGTATAAGTCAAAGTCTGTTTTGTCTATGAAAAAACTACTAATGCACCCCTTCAGAACAGAAAATGTGCATATGTAAGTCAGTACAGGTGCTTTTTCTGCTACCTTTAAGAAAGTAAAGAATATATTTTTTAAGAAAAAAAAATAATCACAGGCAGCCTGTTCTGTCATTAAATCAAACACAGTTTCACAGTTGAAGAAGTTACTGGTTTTAACTTTGTATTTCACTAAATCACCATTTCATAATGCTTTGTATTAAAACATACGGCCCAATCCTGGGCTCCTTGCTCTGGCAGTCCTACTAGAAACTTTTGCAGGAGCAAGGTGTTCAATTCAAGCTCAAAATAAGCTACTTAGTGTTTTGTGCAGCTGATTCTCAGAAAAAAAGGGAACATTGTCAAATCTGCATGAAGTGTTAAAAAATGAAAATAGTTTAAAAATTAAAATACAACTTCCCAAGCAATCTCTGTAAAAATCTAGAGCTCAGTTACAGGTGCTTTCAGTCTGTAGGCAGATCTTATTTCTGATACTAAGAACAGGTGACATCCTCTCATTTACAACAATGTAAGTCAATAGTACCTCCACCTTCTTCAGTGAAGTTACATCAGCACAAAACTGGCACAACAGGATAAGGTAATTGGGTTTGAATGCTTTGAAGATTAAAAAAAATTATTTTTTTGCTGCAACACTAGCAGAATGGTTTTCAAATGCCCATCATGGTTATGGTAAGAACAACTGCTTAAAGCCCATGAGCTTCTCCTTCTTTTTTAATTTAAAGGCTTTAATTACCCCAAATCATATTATGTCTCTATCACTATGAAATTTCCTTTCTTGTACTATCTGATGTTCATAATAACTTCTACAGCTTGTGCACAGGATTTAGTTGCAGTAACTTTTGGAACAGAGCTGGATTCCTCATACATTTCTGTTTGTGCAAAAAGGGTGCAGAACACTATGCTTGAACTGAAAGACATTTATACTCATATTTATAGAAGTAAATGGCTAGGAAGGGGCAAAGTACAAAAGAAGTTGGGCTCATAACAACCGATAAATTTGAGTTGATCTTTTCATCCAGGCTGGAAAAGGCTGACCATCTCTTAGATAAACGAGGTAAAGCATTGTTTCAATACCAGATAAATAAGGATAATATAGCACCTAATGTGGCATTTGTGCAAGTTTCACTTGGTTAAGTTACAGCCAACAGGGTTTCAGATTTTGTGAAACAAATTTAAACTGAAACTAAGCCATGTTTTAAAAGAGCTAAACCATTAGAGTGTGTTGACTGTAAAGTAATACATATAAGGGTAATTTAACTCTAGAAAGTATGACCAAGGTTAGCAGGAGTTAAAATATTCATATGAACAGAAAGGAATATGTAACAGTGAATAGAGAGAGCAATGGGAAGTCTATTGGACTACTCCAAAATATTTAGTAGAACTAAGGAGATAAAACTTCACATTCCCCATACTATTCTTGGAACTTCTGTAGTTTTCACAAAAACAGGTTTCCCCCCACAACATCAAGTATCCATGTGTGCAGGAATCAACTGCAGGATCTTGACTATGAAAGTGTCTTGAAAGACCAAAGTCTTGGCTTTACAATCCCCAAAGTCTTTCATAATGTAATTGATTGCACATTTTTAATATATTACAATTTGCTAAATGAAGCCAACCACTCATTACCTCATCAGTACAGCCTGCACAAAGTACAGTTTATTTATATACTTATATTCTAATCTAACACCAGCTGTCAGCATATTTTATATTACATGTGGTATTGCACTTTCTGAGTGGCACCTCGGTGTGTGTTTGCAAGTGAACAAGCTGAACCCCCGAAAGCCCCAGACCTTTGGAATTCACTCCAAGTGCTGCCAATCTAGCAAGTTTAAAATGTTAGGGTGAACATCAGCCTCAGAATCATGGGCTTCGCTAATTAAAAAACCTGTTTAATAATTAGAAAAACAGTCCTACCTGAAATTGTGCATAAGGGCAATCTGAAATCCTTGGTACTCTGAACAGTTTAAAAAAGTGGTGCCAATTTAATTGATTGCACACATCGTAATTGGAGGACAACAACTAGATTTACAAATATATATTACAGGCACACACACACAAAACAGACAAAGCTATAAAATGTTAGGTAACTCCACATGCTTTGAGCTAGCCAGCGTATCTGCTGCATGTTGAACTGCTTATTACTGATCATATTGAAAAATCTAAATTGCTATTTCTGATGTATCTGTTACTGGATTAAACAATCACTTCCAAAGAAGGAAGAAAGAGAAATGGTGGACCCAAAGATTGAGGGTTTAAACGTACGTTCCTTGAATAGCCAGCATATCACTTCAGTAACGTGAAGAGTGATGCCCAAAAATTTTTGAAGATACTTAGGCCAAGTTCACCTCTGGCATTAGTGGGTGTATCGCCCACTACTTCAATGGTACTTGTGTCCTCTTTCACCAGGGTTGAATTTGGTCCTAGGAGTATATCTGGTCACCTTCAGTGACGTTAATGGAAATGGGAGTCTTGGACAGATAGAACTGGGCTGCAAAATTAAAAGAGTGAATATTGGACAAATCATGTAAATAAAGAATATATATTAATAATAGTTCCTATTATATAAATAGCCTTTATAAAAAAATAATCTTTCAATAATTTTAATAACTCACCTTTCTTTAGGTTCTGGAAAACATGTATGAAAAAAAATCTATTCAGTTCAAGTTAGATTAAAGCAAACCTAAGATGAACACTACAACTCTCTTGCACTAAACCCAATTCTGACCATTCAATTTCCAGGTTAGTCAGTTTTTGGGGATGATAGGGAGTTTCTTTGTGAAGGTATGAATTGCACCCCTAGAAATACTGAGCAGAAGAAACACCATACTGAATGGGCCTATTTCCTGCTGCTTTCAGAAACTGTGCAGATCACGGACCCAGAAATCAAAGGGCCATCTAAACCCCGTAAATGTTAATGCCTCTGAGCACATTTAAAAGGCACTGTCCTCTCATGATTGTTTTTAGATCTTTGAGCTTAAAACTCCTTCCCTTCAAACTATGCTGCATTTAAATGTTCACTATCACTTGAATTTTCATTCCACTCTTCTCAACCCAGCATAGTCTCTACCTGCTGTACCAGATCTAAGGTAATATGTGATGGACTCTATGTTCATGCTAGCACTATTTTCTTTTCCTCCTAATTTATCCTGTCAAATGAAAAAAGGAAACATTCTTCCAAGTTTACCTTTTTGGGCTTAAGGCATAACATGAAGTCACACATCATACTAATGCTTAATTTTTGAAGTGTACAATTTTAGTGCTATCTGAAACCCTGTTTTACATTATTTTTCGACAGTTGTCTGAACAGTTCATCTCTTTTCTTGCCGTAAATTCCAATGTTGTTCGTGGTTTGTGCAATTCCTATGCAACCAGTCTTTGCTGCTAATGGGTATTAACAGTGCACTACCCACAAAGCGGGCTACCAGTTCTTGTTTTCTTTGCTTTCATTTCAGTTCAAAGCATGTTGCTTTATCGTGTGGAAGATCCAGTCCATTTTTGTTGTCCAGCCACCATGGTGAGCATCATTCATTTGCTTCATGAAGTACTCAAGAGCTTCCTGCTCAGTTTTGTCCAATGCAAGGGTCTTTCGAAT